>NW_018403219.1:33868-35483 GCF_002168275.2 Theobroma umbraticum | reverse complement strand
TCTCATAATTGATTTTAAGTTAAATTTTTTATGTTTTTAGTTAAAACAAACTATAATTGAATGTCTACCTAGAGAAACGTGAAGAAAAAGCATTCATTGGTAACAAAAGGTCATTTATAGCCACTTATTCTTTCAACAGCCTTATTACTCACTTTTAATGGTTTTATAATCTCATAATTGATTTTAAGTTGAATGTTTTTGTATTTTTAGTTAAAATAGATTATAGCTAAAAGTCTACCTTGAGAAACATGAAGAAAAAGGCATTTATTGACATAAAAAGTCCATTTATAGCTACCATTCCTTCAAAATTCTTATTACTCGCTTTAAACGATTTTATTATCTCATAATGATTTTAAGTTAGATTTTTTTATATTTTTAGTTAAAACAGACTATAATTGAATATCTACCACGAGAAACATGAAGAAAAAGACAATTATTGGTAAGAAAAGTCCATTTATTGTCACCTATTCTTTCAAAAGCCTTATTGCTTGCTTTAAATGGTTTTATAATTTCCTAATTGATTTTAAGTTGAATTTGTTTGTATTTTTCCTTAAAACAGACTATAATTGAATGCCTACCTAAAAAAATGTGAAGAAAAGGGCATTCATTGGTAAAAAAAGTCTATTTATTGTCACCCATTCCTTCAAAAGTCTAATTACTCGCTTTAAATGGTTTTATAATCTCATAATTGATTTAAGTTGAATTTATTTATATTTTTTATTAAAATAGACTATAACTGACTGTCTACTTTGAGAAACGTGAAAAAAAAAACATTCATGGGCAAGAAAAGTCCTCTTACAGTCACTCATTCTTTCAAGAGCCTTATTATGCATTTTAAATGATTTTGTAATCTCATAATTGATTTTAAGTTAAATTTTTTGACCTTTTTGATTAAAACAGACTATAATTGAATGTCTATCTCGAGAAACATGAAGGAAAAGACATTCATTGGCAAGAAAAGTTCATTTACAGTAACCCGTTCTTTTAAGAGCCTTGCTACTCGCTTTAAATGGTTTTATAATCTCATAATTGATTTTAAGTAGAATTTTTTATATTTTTGGTTCAAACAGACTATAATTGAATGTCCACCTCGAGAAACATGAAGAAAAAGGCATTCATTGCTAAGAAAAGTTCATTTATAGCTACTCATTCTTTCAATAGCCTTATTACTCGCTTTGAATGGTTTTATAATCTCATAATTGATTTTAAGTTGATTTTTTTTTGCATTTTTGGTTAAAACAGATTATAGTTGATGTCAGTTAAAATTCTACTATGCAAGTATACATATTGAATAGACAGTATATTAGCATGCAGAGTATCGATCCCGTAGGGAATTGATCTAAAATTTTACTAAGT
Source organism: Theobroma umbraticum (assembly GCF_002168275.2). Classification (NCBI taxonomy): domain Eukaryota; kingdom Viridiplantae; phylum Streptophyta; class Magnoliopsida; order Malvales; family Malvaceae; genus Theobroma; species Theobroma umbraticum. Next base: position 34,127 of record NW_018403219.1, on the reverse strand, counting down.
ACTAAAATTAGAACAATTTAATTTTATTCAAATATTGAAAATCTGAATTCTAATTGAACTAAAAATTGCACAACTAAAACTGATTTAATTAAAAATTAAAGCAACAAAATAATTGGGCAAATAGCAAATCAAACAAGCCTAGGATTACAATATCCCTCACACTTCATCTAAATCTTACCTCTCTTTCTTAACTTATGTCAATGGGTTGAATTGCTAACCTAGAGTCCTAAATTATTTATAAGGGTCTCTCAACTCATCT
>NW_018403219.1:33712-33844 GCF_002168275.2 Theobroma umbraticum | reverse complement strand
AACACTATATCCCTATGTGAATTGAAATTAAAACAGACTCATTAAGTTCAAGCTTTAATTTGACTACATATGGCCTACAGGTATATCCCTATCCTATACGTAAATCAATTAATATGATCATATGCTATCCCA
>NW_018403219.1:32878-33333 GCF_002168275.2 Theobroma umbraticum | reverse complement strand
CTCCAATTCTCTTATTTTCTTGCTTTGTTCTTGGCTTCAAATCTTCAGAATCGTTGCTTGCTGCCTCCTCTTTAAAATCTCTGAAAAAGGTCCCTTAAATAGGCTCAAAATAACCTAATTTCAAAAATGCTGTCAAGTTCTTTTATTTTTGGAAAGTCGCCCAGCACTACGACGCTACTTCTTCAGTGCTGCATCGCTGAGCTCTTTGGAAATTTTGTGTCTGCTTCCTTTCATCAACGCTGTAGCTTTGTTCTCCCAACGCTGCGGCAGTCTTCCGAACTGAACAAAGTAGTAAATATAAAAGTTTTCTCCCTACCTCTTAACTTTCCAATGGGTCAAGAATCACATTAATTAGACTCTTGGATTGAAAGATATGATCCAAACACCGCATCATATTCAGTCCTTGCATACTGCTACAGTGCTCTGACTTTGACAAATATTTTGACCATGATCCA
>NW_018403219.1:32697-32868 GCF_002168275.2 Theobroma umbraticum | reverse complement strand
GGTGAATTGATAAAAATAAATGTTGTATCCCTTCTTTTTATAATTCTAGTGGTCCAAGAATCACCTCATTTGGAGTTATTTAGAGAGAGATATGGTCAAATACTTAAACATATACGAATGAAGTAATCACCATACTTGCACTGATTTTCATCAAATGAGCCTTTTTCATCA
>NW_018403219.1:32509-32687 GCF_002168275.2 Theobroma umbraticum | reverse complement strand
AAAGCCATAAGAGAAATTAGCAATAACTACTCTTAAAGCAATTTAAAGCAAACCAACATAAAATTTAACTAAATAACTTAAATTAGTCACTTAACAAGTAATTAAACTTAAACTAGAAAACACTTAAAACGCTAAAATCCGAACCTAAAATCTCAAAGATCTAGCTACTTAAGCCCCC
>NW_018403219.1:31985-32163 GCF_002168275.2 Theobroma umbraticum | reverse complement strand
TTTTAAGTTGAATTTTTTTTACATTTTTAGTTAAAATAGATTATAATTGAATGTCTATATCAAGAAATACAAAGAAAAAGGTATTCATTGGTAAGAAAAGTCCATTTATAGTCACTCATTCCTGCAAAAGCCTTATTAGTCATTTCAAATAGTTTTATGAGCTCATAATTGATTTTAA
>NW_018403219.1:31851-31975 GCF_002168275.2 Theobroma umbraticum | reverse complement strand
TTTACATTTTTAGTTAAAACAAACTATAATTGAATATCTACCTTGAGAAATGTGAAGAAAAAGGCATTTATTGATAAAAAAAATCTATTTATAGTCACCTATTCCTTCAAAAGTCTTATTACTC
>NW_018403219.1:31526-31841 GCF_002168275.2 Theobroma umbraticum | reverse complement strand
GTTTTATAATCTCATAATTGATTTTATGTTAAATTTTTTTCATTTTTCCTGAAAACAGACAATAATTGAATGTTTACCTTAAGAAACATGAAGAAAAAAACATTCATGAGTAAGAAAAGTCTATTTGTAGTCACTCGTTCTTTCAATCGCCTTATTACTCGCTTAAAACAATTTTACAATCTCATAATTGATTTTAAGTTAAATATTTTTTATATTTTTTATTAAAATAGACTATAATTGAATGCCTCCGTCAAGAAACATGAAAAAAAGACATTCATTGGCAAGAAAAGTCTATTTATAGTCACCCATTCTTTC
>NW_018403219.1:31361-31516 GCF_002168275.2 Theobroma umbraticum | reverse complement strand
TTTCTCGCTTTAAATGGTGTTATAATCTCAAAATTGATTTTAAGTTAAATTTGCTTTATATTTACAGTAAAATAGAATATAATTAAATATCTATCTAGAGAAAACGTGAAGAAAAAGAGATTCATTGGCAAGAAAAGTCCATTTATAGTCACCCA
>NW_018403219.1:30871-31031 GCF_002168275.2 Theobroma umbraticum | reverse complement strand
TTTTTTTACATTTTTGATTAAAACATACTATAATTGAATGTCTACCTCTAGAAATTAGAACAAAAAGACATTTATTAGCAAGAAAAGTCCATTTATAGTCATTCATTCTTTCAAAAGCCTTATTGCTCGCTTTACATAGTTTTATAATCTCATAATTGAT
>NW_018403219.1:30718-30861 GCF_002168275.2 Theobroma umbraticum | reverse complement strand
ATATTTTTACATTTTTAGTTAAAACATACTAGTGTTGAATGCCTACCTCAAGAAATATGAAGAAAAGGCATTTATTGACAAGAAAATCTATTTATAGTCACTCATTCCTTCAAAAGCCTTATTCCTTGCTTTAAATGGTTTTA
>NW_018403219.1:30549-30708 GCF_002168275.2 Theobroma umbraticum | reverse complement strand
ATTGATTTTAAGTTGAATTTGTTTACATTTTTTCTTAAAACAGACTATAATTGAATGTTTGCCTCTAAAACTGTAAAGAAAAAGGCATTCATCGGCATGAAAAGTCTATTTATAGTCACCTATTCTTTCAAAAGCCTTATTAGTCACTTTAAATGGTTT
>NW_018403219.1:30398-30539 GCF_002168275.2 Theobroma umbraticum | reverse complement strand
TAATTGACTTTAAGTTGAATTTTTTTATATTTTTGGTTAGAACAGAGTATAATTGAATGTCTACCTCGAGAAACATGACGACAAAGAAATTCATTAGCAAGAAAAGTTCATTTATAGTCACCCATTCTTTCAAAAGCCTTA
>NW_018403219.1:30233-30388 GCF_002168275.2 Theobroma umbraticum | reverse complement strand
TAAATGGTTTTATAATCTCATAATTGATTTTAAGTTGAATTTGTTTGTATTTTGTTTTAAAACAGACTACAATTGAATGCTTGCCTCGAAAAATATGAAGAAAAAGGCATTTATATGCAAGAAAAGTCCATTTATTGTCACCCATTCCTTCAAAA
>NW_018403219.1:29993-30223 GCF_002168275.2 Theobroma umbraticum | reverse complement strand
TCGCTTTAAATGATTTTATAATCTCATAATTGATTTTAAGCTAAATTTGTTTACATATTTTATTAAAACAGACTATAATTGAATGTCTACCTTGAGAAACTAGAAGAAATAGACATTCATTTGCAAGAAAAGTCCATTTATTGTCACGCATTCTTTCAACAGCCTCATTGCTCGCTTTAAATGATTTTATAATCTCATATATGATTTTAAGTTGTATTTTTTTACATTTT
>NW_018403219.1:29916-29983 GCF_002168275.2 Theobroma umbraticum | reverse complement strand
AGACTATAATTGAATGTCTACCTCAAAAAATTAGAAGAAAAAGGCATTCATTGACAAGAAAAGTTTA
>NW_018403219.1:29684-29906 GCF_002168275.2 Theobroma umbraticum | reverse complement strand
CTCATTCTTTCAAAAGCCTTATTACTCGCTTAGAATGGTTTTATAATCTCATAATTAATTTTAAGTTACTTTTTTTACATTTTCGGTAAAAACATATTATAGTTGAATGTCTACTCAAGAAACATGAAGAAAAAGGCATTCATTGATAAGAAAAGTTTATTTATAGTCAGCCATTCGTTTAAAATCCTTATTACTCGCTTTAAATAATTTTATAATCTCATA
>NW_018403219.1:29358-29674 GCF_002168275.2 Theobroma umbraticum | reverse complement strand
AGTTGATTTTTTTTACATTTTTGGTTAAAACAGATTATAGTTGAATGTCTATATCGAGAAACGAGAAGAAAAAAGCAGTCATAGGAAAGAAAAGTCTATTTATAGTCAACCATTCCTTTAAAACCCTTATTACCCACTTCAAATGGTTTTATAATCTCATAATTAATTTTACGTTGAATTTTTTATATTTTTCATTAAAACAAACTATAATTGAATGCTTACCATGGAAACATGTTGAAAAAAGCATTTATTCAGAAGAAAAGTACATTTATAGTCTCTCATTCCTTCAAAAGCCTTATTACTCACTTTAAATGGT
>NW_018403219.1:28791-29125 GCF_002168275.2 Theobroma umbraticum | reverse complement strand
GTTGAATTGTTTTACATTTTTGGTTAAAACAGACTATAATTGAATGTCTACTTCGAGAAATGTGAAGAAAAATGCATTCACTGGCAAAAAAAATTTATTTATAGTCACTCATTCCTTCAACAACGTTATTACTCACTTTAAAAGGTTTTATAATCTCATAACAGATTTAAATTGATTTTTTTTATTTTTGGTGAAAATAGACAATAATTGAATGTCTACCTCGAGAAGCGTGAACAAAAAAGCATTCATGGCAAGAAAAGTCCATTTATAGTCACTCATTTATTCAAAAGCCATATTACTTGCTTTAAACGATTTTATAATCTCATAATTGATT
>NW_018403219.1:28665-28781 GCF_002168275.2 Theobroma umbraticum | reverse complement strand
TTTTTTTACATTTTTGCTTAAAACAAACTATAATTGAATGTTTACCTCTAGAAACCTGAAGAAAAAGATATTCATTGACAAGAAAAGTCCATTTATAGTCACTCATTCTTTCAAAA
>NW_018403219.1:28310-28638 GCF_002168275.2 Theobroma umbraticum | reverse complement strand
TCATAATTGATTTTAAGTTGAATTTTTTTACATTTTTCATTAAAATAGACTATTGTTGAATGCCTACGTTGAGAAACATGAAGAAAAGGCATTCAGTAGCAAGAAAAATCTATTTATAGTCACCCATTCCTTCAAAACCCTTATTCCTCACTTTAAATTATTTTATAATCTCATAAATAATTTTAAGTTGAATTTGTTTGTATTTTTCCTTAAAACAAACTATAATTGAATGCCTACCTTAGAAAATATGAAGAAAAAGACATTCATTGGCAAGAAAAGTTCATTTATTGTCACCCATTCCTTTAAAAGCTTTATTACTCACTTTAAA
>NW_018403219.1:28226-28300 GCF_002168275.2 Theobroma umbraticum | reverse complement strand
ATCTCATAATTGATTTTAAGTTGAATTTTTTATGTTTTTAGTTAAAACATACTATAATTGAATGTCTACCTCAA
>NW_018403219.1:28117-28216 GCF_002168275.2 Theobroma umbraticum | reverse complement strand
AAAAAGCATTCATTAGTAAGAAAAGGTCATTTATAGCCACTCACTCTTTCAACAGCAATATTACTCGCTTTGAATGGTTTTATAATCTCATAATTGATT
>NW_018403219.1:27960-28107 GCF_002168275.2 Theobroma umbraticum | reverse complement strand
TCTTTTTATATTTTTGGTTAAAACAGATTATAGTTGAAAGTCTACCTTGAGAAACATGGAGAAAAAGGTATTTATTGACATGAAAAGTCTATTTATAGCCACCCATTCCTTCAAAATTTTTATTACTCGCTTTAAACGGTTTTATAA
>NW_018403219.1:27784-27950 GCF_002168275.2 Theobroma umbraticum | reverse complement strand
AATTTTAAGTTAAATTTTTTTACATTTTTAGTGAAAACAGACTATAATTGAATGTTTACCTCGAGAAACATGAAGAAAAAGACAATTATTGGTAAGAAAAGTCCATTTATAGTGACCTATTCTTTCAAAAGCCTTATTACTCGCTTTAAATGATTTTATAATCTCA
>NW_018403219.1:27638-27774 GCF_002168275.2 Theobroma umbraticum | reverse complement strand
TAAATTAAATTTTTTTACATTTTTAGTTAAAATAGGCTATAATTGAATGTCTACCTCGAGAAATACGAAGAAAAAGATATTCATTAGCAAGAAAAATCCATTTATAGTCACCCATTCTTTCAAAAGCCTTATTGCT
>NW_018403219.1:27468-27628 GCF_002168275.2 Theobroma umbraticum | reverse complement strand
GGTTTTATAATTTCCTAATTGATTTTAAGTTGAATTTGTTTTCTTAAAACAGACTATAATTGAATGTCTACCTCAAAAAATGTGAAGAAAAGGGCATTATTTAGCAAGAAAAGTCTATTTATTGTCACCTATTCCTTCAAAAGCCTTATTACTCGCTTTA
>NW_018403219.1:27281-27452 GCF_002168275.2 Theobroma umbraticum | reverse complement strand
CATAATTGATTTTAAGTTGAATTTGTTTTCATTTTTTATTAAAACAGACTATAAATGAATGTTTACCTTGGGAATCATGAAGAAAAAAGCATTCATGGGCAAGAAAAGTCCTCTTACAGTCACTCATTCTTTCAAAAGCCTTATTACGTGCTTTAAATGATTTTATAATCT
>NW_018403219.1:27102-27270 GCF_002168275.2 Theobroma umbraticum | reverse complement strand
TTAAGTTAAATTTTTTTACTTTTTTGGTTAAAACAGACTATAATTGAATGTCTATTCGAGAAACACAAAGGAAAAGACATTCATTGGTAAGTAAAGTCCATTTACAGTCACCCATTCTTTCAAGAGTCTTATTACTCGCTTCAAATGGTTTTATAATCTCATAATTGA
>NW_018403219.1:26934-27092 GCF_002168275.2 Theobroma umbraticum | reverse complement strand
TATTTTTTTACATTTTTGGTTAAAACGGACTATGATTGAATGTCTACCTCGAGAAACTAGAAGAAAAAGGCTTTCATTGGCAAGAGAAGCCCATTCATAGTCACTCATTCTTTCAAAAGCATTATTGCTCGCTGTAAATGGTTTTATAATCTCATAAT
>NW_018403219.1:26613-26924 GCF_002168275.2 Theobroma umbraticum | reverse complement strand
TTGAATTGTTTTACATTTTTGGTTACAACAGACTATTGTTAAATGCCCACCTTAAGAAATGTGAAGAAAAGGCATTCATTGACAAAAAAAATCTATTTATAGTCACCCATTCTTTCAAAATCCTTATTATTTGCTTTAAAAGGTTTCATAATCTCATAATTGATTTTAAGTTCAATTTTTTTTACTTTTTTGATTAAAACATATTATAACTAAATATCTACATTGAGAAACATGAAGAAAAATGCATTCATTAGCAATAAAAGTCTATTTATTATCACCCATTCCTTTGAAAGCCTTATTACTCGCTTTAA
>NW_018403219.1:26271-26603 GCF_002168275.2 Theobroma umbraticum | reverse complement strand
AATCTCAAAATTAATTTTAAGTTTAATTTTTTTTACTTCTTTGGTTAAAACAGATTATAATTCAATATCTACGTCTAGAAACATGAAGAAAAAGGCATTTATTAGCAAGAAAAGTCCATTTATACTCACTCATTCTTTCAAAAGCTTTATTACTCGCTTTAAATGGTTTTATACTCTCATAATTAATTTTAAGTTGATTTTTTTTACATTTTTAGTTAAAACAGACTATTGTTGAATGCTTGCCTCGAGAAATGTGAAGAAAAGGCATTCATTGGCAAAAAAATCCATTTATAGTCACCTATTCCTTCAAAAGCCTTATTGCTCGCTTTAAA
>NW_018403219.1:26140-26261 GCF_002168275.2 Theobroma umbraticum | reverse complement strand
ATCTCATAATTGATTTTAAGTTAAATTTGTTTACATTTTTGGTTAAAATAAACTATAATTGAATACTTGCCTCGGAAAACATGAAGAAAAAGGCATTCTTTGGCAAGAAAAGTCCATTTAT
>NW_018403219.1:25937-26130 GCF_002168275.2 Theobroma umbraticum | reverse complement strand
TCTTTCAAAAGCCTTATTACTCGCTTTAAATAGTTTTATCATCTCAAAATTGATTTTAAGTTCAATTTTTTTTTGTTATTTAGTTAAAACAGATTATAATTGAATGTTTACGACGAGAAAGGTGAAGAGAAGGACATTCATTGGCAAGAAAAGTCCATTTATTATCATCGATTTCTTCAAAAGCCTTATTACT
>NW_018403219.1:25604-25927 GCF_002168275.2 Theobroma umbraticum | reverse complement strand
GGTTTTGTAATCTCATAATTGATAATAAATTGAATTTTTTTACATTTTCTTTAAAACAAACTTTAATTGAAAATCTGTCTCGAGAAATATTTAAAAAATACCATTTATTAAGAAAAAAAGTTTATTTATAGACACCCATTTTTTCAAAAGCATTATTACTCGCTTTAAATGATTTTATAATCTCATAATTCTTTCTAACTCAAATTTTTTTACATTTTTGGTTAAACAGACTATAATTGAATGTGTAGTTCAAGAAACGTGTAGAAAAAGCATTCATGGGCAAGAAAAGTCCATTTATAGTCACTGATTCTTGCAAAAGCCTT
>NW_018403219.1:25431-25593 GCF_002168275.2 Theobroma umbraticum | reverse complement strand
TAAATGATTTTATAATCTCATAATTGATTTTAAGTTGAATTTTTTTACCTTTTTTAGTTAAAACAGATTATAATTGAATGTCTACCTTGAGAAACATAAAGAGAAAGACATTCATTAGCAAGAAAAGTCCATTTATAGTCACTCATTCTTTCGAAAGCCTTA
>NW_018403219.1:24965-25205 GCF_002168275.2 Theobroma umbraticum | reverse complement strand
TTTTTTACATTTTTTGTTAAAACAGACTATAATTGAATGTCTACCTTGAGAAACCTAAAGAAAAAGATATTCATTGGTAAGAAAAGTCCATTTATAGTCTCCCATTCCTTGAAAAGCTTTACTACTCGATTTAAATAATTTTATAATCTCAAAATTGATTTTAAGTTCCATTTTTTTTACTTTTCCGGTTAAAACATATTATAACTGAATGTCTAGACTGAGGAACATGAAGAAAAATGC
>NW_018403219.1:24649-24856 GCF_002168275.2 Theobroma umbraticum | reverse complement strand
AAAGTCCATTTATTATCACCCATTCTTTCAAAAGCTTTATTACTTGCTTTAAATGGTTTTATGTTCTCAAAATTGATTTTAAGTTCAATTTTTTTTACTTGTTTGGTTAGAATAGATTATAATTAATGTCTACGTTGAGAAACATGAAGGAAAAGGCATTCATTGGCAAGAAAAGTCTATTTATTTTCACCCATCCTTTCAAAAGCC
>NW_018403219.1:24266-24415 GCF_002168275.2 Theobroma umbraticum | reverse complement strand
TTATATTTTTTATTAAAATAGACTATAATTGAATGTCTACCTTGAGAAACTAGAAGAAAAAGGCATTCATTGGCAAGAAAATTTCATTTATAGTCACCCATTCTTTCGAAAGCATTATTGCTCGCTTTAAATGGTTTTATAATCTCAAA
>NW_018403219.1:24108-24256 GCF_002168275.2 Theobroma umbraticum | reverse complement strand
AGTTGAATTGTTTTACATTTTTCATTAAAATAGACTATTGTTGAATGCCCACTTGAAGAAATATGTAGAAAAGGCATTCATTGGCAAGAAAAATCCATTTATAGTCACCATTCCTTTAAAATCCTTATTATTTGCTTTAAAAGGTTTT
>NW_018403219.1:23920-24098 GCF_002168275.2 Theobroma umbraticum | reverse complement strand
AATTGATTTTAAGTTCAATTTTTTTTACTTTTTTTGGTTAATTCATATTATAACTAAATGTCTACATTGAGAAACATAAAGAAAAATGCATTCATTAGTAAGAAAAGTCTATTTATTATCATCCATTCTTTCAAAAGCCTTATTACTTGCTTTAAATGGTTTTATAATCCCAAAATTG
>NW_018403219.1:23392-23832 GCF_002168275.2 Theobroma umbraticum | reverse complement strand
TATAATTGAATGTCTACATCAAGAAACATGAAGAGAAAGGCATTCATTGGTAAGAAATGTCCATTTATTGTCACCCATTAGTTCAAAAGCCTTATTGCTCGCTTTAAATGGCTTTTTAATCTCATAATTGATTTTAAGTTGAATTTATTTACACTTTTGGTTAAAACGGAATATAATTGAATGCCTGCCCCAAAAAACATGAAGAACAAGGCATTCATTGACAAGAACAATCCATTTATACCCACTCATTCTTTCAAAAGCCTTATTACTTACTGTAAATAGTTTTAGAATCTCATAGTTAATTTTAAGTTGTATTTTTTTATATTTTTTGTTAAAACAGACTATAATTAAATGTCTACCTCAAGAAACCTGAAGAGAAAGACATTCATTAGTAAAATAAAGTCTATTTATAGTCACCCATTCTTTCAAAAGCCTTATTA
>NW_018403219.1:23030-23382 GCF_002168275.2 Theobroma umbraticum | reverse complement strand
ATGATTTTATAATCTCATACTTGATTTTAAGTTGAATATTTTTATGTTTTTCATTAAAATAGACTATTTTTGAATGTCGACCTTCAAAAACATGAAGAAAAAGGCATTTATTAGTAAGAAAAGTCCATTTGTAATCACCCATTCCTTTAAAAGCCTAATTACTCGCTTTAAATAGTTTTATGATCTCATAATTGATTTTAAGTTGAGTTGTTTTATATTTTTCATTAAAACAGACTATTGTTCAATGTCTATCTTGAGAAATGTGAAAAACAAGATATTCATTGGCAAAAAAAGTCCATTTGTAGTCACCCATTCCTTCAAAATCCTTATTACTCGCTTTAAATGGTTTTAT
>NW_018403219.1:22687-23020 GCF_002168275.2 Theobroma umbraticum | reverse complement strand
TTGATTTTAAGTTAAATTTTTTATATTTTTAGTTAAAACATACTATAATTGAATGCTTGCCTCAAAAAATTTGAAGAAAATGATATTCATTGGAAAGAAAAGTTCATTTACACTCACTCATTCTTTCAAAAGCCTTATTACTCGTTGTAAATGATTTTATATACTTATAATTGATTTTAAGTTTTTTTTTTTACATTTTTGGTTAAAACAGACTATAATTGAATGTCTAACTCGAGAAACCTGAAGAAAAAGACATTCATTGTCAAGAAATTTCCATTTATAGTCTCCCATTCCTTCAAAAGTATTATTACTCGATTTAAATGATTTTATAAT
>NW_018403219.1:22532-22677 GCF_002168275.2 Theobroma umbraticum | reverse complement strand
ATTTTAAGTTCAATTTTTTTTACTTTTTTGTTAAAACATATTATAACTGAATGTCTACATTGAGTAATATAAAGAAAAATATATTCATTAGCAAGAAAAGTCCATTTATTATCACCCATTCCTTCAAAAGTCTTATTACTCACTT
>NW_018403219.1:22339-22522 GCF_002168275.2 Theobroma umbraticum | reverse complement strand
TACAATCTCAAAATTGATTTTAAGTTCATTTTTTTTACTTGTTTGGTGAAAACAAATTATAATTGAATGTCTACATTGACAAAACGTGAAGGAAAAGACAGTCATTAGTAAGAAAAGTCTACTTATTATGACTCATTCCTTCAAAAGCCTTATTACTCGCTTTAAATGGTTTTGTAATCTCAT
>NW_018403219.1:22155-22329 GCF_002168275.2 Theobroma umbraticum | reverse complement strand
AAGTTAAATTTTTTTACATTTTTGGTTAAAATAGACTATAATTGAATATCTACATCGAAAAATGTATAGAAAATACGATTTATTGAGAAGAAAGGTCCATTTATAGTCACCCATTCTTTCAAAAGTGTTATTACTTGCTTCAAATGGTTTTATAATCTCATAATTGATTTTAAG
>NW_018403219.1:21794-22145 GCF_002168275.2 Theobroma umbraticum | reverse complement strand
TATATTTTTTGTTAAAACAGACTAAAATTGAATGTCTACCTTGAGAAACATGTAGAAAAAAGCATTCATGGGCAAGAAAAGTTCATTTATAGTAACTTATTCTTGCAAAAGCCTTATTCCTCGCTTTAAATGATTTTATAATGCTATAATTGATTTTAAGTTAAATTTTTTACATTTTTTGTTAAAACAGACTATAATCAAAAGTCTACCCCAAGAAACATGAAGAAAAAAGCATTCATGGGTAAGAAAAATCCATTTATAGTCACTCATTCTTTCAAAAGCCTTATTACTCGTTTTAACCTGTTTTATAATCTCATAATTGATTTTAAGTTGAATTTTTTACATTTTGGT
>NW_018403219.1:21465-21784 GCF_002168275.2 Theobroma umbraticum | reverse complement strand
TATAATTGAATGTCTACCTCGAGAAACATGAAGAAAAAGATATTTATTGACGACAAAAGTCCATTTATAGTCACTCATTCTTTCAAAACCCTTATTAGTCGCTTTAAATGGTTTTATAATCTCATAATTGATTTTAGATTGAATTTTTTTTACATTTTTGGTTAATATAGACTATAGTTGAATGTCTACCTCAAGAAACGTGAAGAAAAAATATTCATTGACAAGAAACTTCTATTTATAGTCACCCATTCCTTCAAAATCCTTGTTACTCACTTTAAATAGTTTTATAATCTCATAATTTATTTTAAGTTGAATTTTT
>NW_018403219.1:21146-21318 GCF_002168275.2 Theobroma umbraticum | reverse complement strand
TATAATCTCATAATTGATTTTAAGTTGTATTTTTTTATATTTTTGATTAAAACAGAATATAATTAAATGTCTACCTCGAGGAAGTAGAAGAAAAGACATTCATTGGCGAGAAAAATTCATTTATAGTCACCCATTCTTTCAAAAGCCTCATTACTCACTTTAAATAGTTTTA
>NW_018403219.1:21009-21132 GCF_002168275.2 Theobroma umbraticum | reverse complement strand
ATTTTAAGTTGAATTTTTTTACATTTTTGGTTAAAACAGATTATTGTTGAATGTCTACCTTGAGAAATGTGAAGAAAAAGTCATTCATTAGCAAGAAAAGTCCATTTATAGTCACCCATTCCT
>NW_018403219.1:20423-20923 GCF_002168275.2 Theobroma umbraticum | reverse complement strand
GTTGAATTTTTTACATTTTTGGTTAAAACAAACTATAATTGAATGCCTGCCTCTGAAAACGTGACGAAAAATGTATTCATTGGCAAGAAATGTCCATTTATACTCACTCATTGTTTCAAAAGCCTTATTACTTGCTGTAAATGATTTTATAATATCATAGTTGATTTTAAGTTGTATTTTTTTTACATTTTTTATTAAAACAGACTATAATTGAATGTGTACATTGAAAAACCTGAAGAAAAAGACATTCATTGGCAAGAAAAGTCCATTTATAGTAACCCATTTTTTCAAATGCCTAATTACTCGCTTTAAATGGTTTTATAATCTCATAACTGATTTTAAATCGAATTTTTTTTGTATTTTTGGTTAAACAGACTATTGTTGAATGTCTACCTTAAGAAACCTGAAGAAAAAGGCATTCATTAGTAAGAAAAGTTCATTTATAGTTTTTCATTCTTTCAAAAGCCTATTACTCGCTTTAAATAGTTTTATAATCTCAT
>NW_018403219.1:20323-20413 GCF_002168275.2 Theobroma umbraticum | reverse complement strand
AAGTTAAATTTTTTTACATTTTTGGTTAAAACATATTATAGTTGAATGTCTACCTCGAGAAACCGGAAGAAAAAGGCATTCATTAGTAAG
>NW_018403219.1:20100-20313 GCF_002168275.2 Theobroma umbraticum | reverse complement strand
TTATAGTCACCCATTCCTTCAAAATCCTTATTATTCGCTTTAAATGATTTTATAATCTCGTAATTGATTTTATGTTGAATTTTTTACATTTGTCATTAAAACAGACTACAATTGAATGGTTTCCTAGGGAAACATGTTGCAAAAAATATTTATTCGGACGAAAAGTTCATTTATAGTCTCTCATTCTTTCAAAAGCCTTATTACTCGCTTTAA
>NW_018403219.1:19798-20000 GCF_002168275.2 Theobroma umbraticum | reverse complement strand
GCTCGCTTTAAATGGTTTTATAATTTCCTAATTGATTTTAAGTTGAATTTGTTTGCATTTTTCCTTAAAATAGACTATAATTGAATGTCGACCTCAAAAATTGTGAAGAAAATGGCATTCATTGACAAAAAAAGTCCATTTATTGTCACCTATTCTTTCAAAGACCTTATTACTTGCTTTAAATGGTTTTACAATCTCATAA
>NW_018403219.1:19635-19788 GCF_002168275.2 Theobroma umbraticum | reverse complement strand
GTTGAATTTGTTTACATTTTTTGTTAAAACAAACTATAACTGAATGTTTACCTTGGGAAACGTGAAAAAAAAAGCATTCATGGGCAAGAAAAGTCCTCTTACAGTCACTTATTCTTTCAAAAGTCTTATTACGCGCTTTAAATGATTTTATAA
>NW_018403219.1:19469-19625 GCF_002168275.2 Theobroma umbraticum | reverse complement strand
GATTTTAAGTTAAATTATTTTACCTTTTTGGTTAAAACAGACAATAATTGAATGCTATCTCGAGAAACATGAAGGAAAAGATATTCATTGGCAAGAAAAGTCCATTTACAGTCACCCATTCTTTCAAGAGCCTTATTACTCGCTTTAAATGGTTTT
>NW_018403219.1:19014-19459 GCF_002168275.2 Theobroma umbraticum | reverse complement strand
AATTGATTTTAAGCTGAATTTTTTACATTTTTAGTTAAAACAGACTATAATTGAATATCCACCTAAAAAAACATGAAGAAAAAGGTATTCATTGGTAAGAAAAGTTCTTTTATAGCCACTCATTTTTTCAACAGTCTTATTACTCACTTTGAATGGTTTTATATTCTCATAATTGATTTTAAGTTGAATTTTTTTTTATATTTTTGGTTCAAACAGATTATAGTTGAATGTCTACCTTGAGAAATGTGAAGAAAAAGGCATCATAGACAAGAAAAGTCCATTTATAGCCACCCATTCCTTCAAAATCCTTTTTACTCGCTTTGAACGGTTTTATAATCTCATAATTAATTTTATGTTGAATTTTTTTATATTTTTGATAAAACAGACCATGATTGAATGTCTACCTCTAGAAACATGAAGAAAAAAGCATTCATTGGCAAGAAAA
>NW_018403219.1:18614-18934 GCF_002168275.2 Theobroma umbraticum | reverse complement strand
AATTGATTTTAAGTTGATTTTTTTTACATTTTTGGTTAAAACAGATTATAGTTGTTGTTAGTTAAAATTCTACTATGCAAGTATATGTATCGGATAGACAATATATTAGCAAGTAGAGTATCGATCCCACAGGAAATTGATATAAAATTTTACTAAGTACTAAAATTAGAACAATTTAATTTTATTCAAATATTTAAAATCTGAATTCTAATTGAACTGAAAATTGCACAACTAATATTGATTTAATTAAAAATTAAAGCAACAAAATAATTGGGCAAACAGCAAATCAAACAAGCCTAGGATTACAATATCCCTCACAC
>NW_018403219.1:18281-18473 GCF_002168275.2 Theobroma umbraticum | reverse complement strand
AAATATCTATTTTAACCAAAACACTATATCCCTATGTGAATTGAAGTTAAAACAGACTCATTAAGTTCAGGGTCTAATTTCGCTACATATGGCCTATAGGAATATCCCTATCCTATGCGCAAATCAATTAATATTATGATATGCTATGCCAATTTTAGTCTACACTAAACTCCCTTTCCCAAGTTTGTTTAG
>NW_018403219.1:17408-17986 GCF_002168275.2 Theobroma umbraticum | reverse complement strand
CTCCAATTCTCTTATTTTCTTGCTTTGTTCTTGGCTTCAAATCTTCAGAATCGTCGTTTGCTACCTCCTCTTCAAAATCTTTGAAAAGGTCCCTTAAATAGGCTCGAAATAACCTAATTTCCAAAATCCCATCAAGTTCTTTTATTTTTGGAAAGTCACCCAACGCTGCGACGCTAGTTCTTCAGCGCGGCAGTGTGGAGCTCTCTGGAAATTCTATGTCTGCTTCCTTTCATCAACGCTGCAGCCTTGTTCTCCTAGCGCTGCGGCAGTCTTCCAAACTGGACAAAGTAGTAAATATAAAAGTTTTCTCCCTACCTCTTAACTTTCCAGTGGGTTAAGAATCATATTAATTAGACTTCTGGATTGAAAGATATACTCTAAACACTGCATCATATTCAGTCCTTGCATACTGCTACAGAGCTCCGACTTTGACAAATATTTTGACCATGATCCAGTCAGAACTAAGTGAATTGATAAAAATTAAATGTTGTAGCCCTTCTTTTTATAATTCTAGTGGTCTAAGGATCACCTCATTTGGAGTTATTTAGAGAGAGATATGATCAAAATACTGAAACATA
>NW_018403219.1:17154-17252 GCF_002168275.2 Theobroma umbraticum | reverse complement strand
AATTTAACTAAAATAACTTAAATTAGTCGCTTAACAAGTAATTAAACGTAAACTAGAAAAACACCTAAAACGCTAAAATTCGAACCTAAAATCTCAAA
>NW_018403219.1:17016-17144 GCF_002168275.2 Theobroma umbraticum | reverse complement strand
CTTAAGCCCCCAAAATGTGTCAAAATAACTATATATAATAGAGTTATCAGTTGAATGTCTACCTCGAGAAACATGAAGAAAAGACATTAATTAGCAAGAAAAGTCTATTTATAGTCACCCATTCTTTC
>NW_018403219.1:16820-17006 GCF_002168275.2 Theobroma umbraticum | reverse complement strand
TTTCTCGCTTTAAATGGTGTTATAATCTCAAAATTAATTTTAAGTTCAATTTATTTTTATTTTATGATCAAAATAGAATATAATTAAATGTCTACCTTGAGAAACGTGAAGAAAAAGAGTCATTGGCAAGAAAAGTCCATTTATAGTCACCCATTTATTCAAAAGCCTTATTGCTCACTTTAAATC
>NW_018403219.1:16312-16810 GCF_002168275.2 Theobroma umbraticum | reverse complement strand
CTCATAATTGATTTTAAGTTGAATTTTTATTTTTAGTTAAAATAGACTATTGTTGAAACATGAAGAAAAGGCATTCATTGGCAAGAAAATCCAATTATAGTCACCCATTCTTTCAACAACCTTATTACTTGCTTTAAATGGTTTTATTATCTCAAATTTGATTTTAAATTCAATTTTTTTTACTTGTTTGGTGAAAACAGATTATAATTTAATGTCTACACCGAGAAACATAAAGCAAAAGGCATTCTTTGGCAAGAAAAGTCCATTTATACTCACTCATTCTTTCAAAAGCCTTATTACTCACTTTCAATGGTTTTATAATCTTGTAATTGATTTTAAGTTGATTGTTTTTACATTTTCGGTTAAAACAGACTATTGTTGAATGCGTACCTTGAGAAATGTGAAGAAAAGGCATTCATTGACAAAAAAATCTATTTATAGTCACTCATATTTTCAAAAGCCTTATTCCTTACTTTAAATGGTTTTATAATCTCATAA
>NW_018403219.1:16172-16302 GCF_002168275.2 Theobroma umbraticum | reverse complement strand
GTTAATTTTTTTATATTTTTGATTAAAACAGACTACTGTTGAATGCCTACCTCGAGAAACATGAAGAAAAAAGCAGTCATTGGCAAGAAAAGTCCATTTATAGTCACTCATTCTTTCAAAAGCCTTATTA
>NW_018403219.1:15455-15731 GCF_002168275.2 Theobroma umbraticum | reverse complement strand
AAAAGTTTTATAATCTCATAATTGATTTTAAGTTCAATTTTTTTTACTTTTTTAATTAAAACATATTATAACTGAATGTCTAGATTGAGAAACATGAAGAAAAATGCATTCATTAGCAATTAAAGTCTATTTATTATCACCCATTCCTTTGAAAGACTTATTACTCGCTTGAAATGATTTTATAATCTCAAAATTAATTTTAAGTTCAATGGTTTTTACTTGTTTGGTTAAAACATATTATAATTCAATATCTACATTGAGAAACATGAAGAAAAA
>NW_018403219.1:15255-15445 GCF_002168275.2 Theobroma umbraticum | reverse complement strand
AGCAAGAAAAGTCCATTTATTGTCACTCATTCCTTCAAAAGCTTTATTACTCGTTTTAAATGGCATTGTAATCTCATAATTGATTATAAGTTGAATTTTTTTACATTTTTGGTTAAAACAAATAATAATTGAATGCCTACCTCATAAAATGTGAAGAAAAGGCATTCATTGGCAAGAAAAGTCCATTTAT
>NW_018403219.1:15175-15245 GCF_002168275.2 Theobroma umbraticum | reverse complement strand
TCTTTCAAAAGCCTTATTACTCGCTGTAAATACTTTTTAAATCTTATAATTGATTTTAAGTTGTATTTTT
>NW_018403219.1:15019-15165 GCF_002168275.2 Theobroma umbraticum | reverse complement strand
TATTAAAACAGACTATAATTGAATGTCAACTTTGAGAAACCTGAAGAAAAAGACATTCATCGGTAAGAAAAGTCCATTTATAGTCACTCATTCTTTCAAAAGCCTTATTGCTCGTTTTAAATGGTTTTATACTCTCATAATTAATT
>NW_018403219.1:14899-15009 GCF_002168275.2 Theobroma umbraticum | reverse complement strand
TTTTTTTACATTTTTGGTTAAAACAGACTATTGTTAAATGCTTACCTTACGAAACGTGAAGAAAAGGCATTCATTGGCAAGAAAAATCTATTTATAGTCACCCATTCCTT
>NW_018403219.1:14494-14838 GCF_002168275.2 Theobroma umbraticum | reverse complement strand
GATTTTAAGTTAAATTTGTTTACATTTTTGGTTAAAACAAACTATAATTGAATACTTGTCTCGAAAAACATGAAGAAAAAGGCATTCTTTAGCAAGAAAAGTCCATTTATATTCATTAATTCTTTCAAAAGCTTTATTACTCGCTTTAAATGGTTTTATCATCTCAAAATTGATTTTAAGTTCAATTTTTTTTTGTTATTTGGTTAAAACAGATTATAATTGAATGTTTACGATGAGAAACGTGAAGAAAAGAGTATTCATTGGCAAGAAAAGTCTATTTATTATCACTGATTCCTTCAAAAGCCTTATTATTCGCTTTAAATGGTTTTGTAATCTCATAATTG
>NW_018403219.1:14362-14482 GCF_002168275.2 Theobroma umbraticum | reverse complement strand
ATTTTTTTATATTTTCCTTTAAAACAGACTTTAATTGAATATCTGTCTCAAGATATGTGTAGAAAATACCATTTATTAAGAAAAAAAGTTTATTTATAGACACCTATTCTTTCAAAAGCA
>NW_018403219.1:14190-14352 GCF_002168275.2 Theobroma umbraticum | reverse complement strand
CTTTAAATGGTTTTATAATCTCATAATTCTTTCTAAGTCAAAATTTTTTACATTTTTTGTTAAACAGATTATAATTGAATGTGTAGCTCAAGAAACGTGTAGAAAAAGGCATTCATGGGCAAGAAAAGTCCATTTATAGTCACTGATTCTTGCAAAAGCCTT
>NW_018403219.1:13704-13876 GCF_002168275.2 Theobroma umbraticum | reverse complement strand
TTTTTTACATTTTTGGTTAAAACAGACTATAATTGAATGTCTACCTTGAGAAATTTGAAGAAAAAGATATTCATTGGCAAGAAAAGTCCATTTATAGTCTCTCATTCCTTGAAAAGCTTTATTACTTGATTTAAATAGTTTTATAATCTCAAAATTGATTTTAAGTTCAATT
>NW_018403219.1:13134-13383 GCF_002168275.2 Theobroma umbraticum | reverse complement strand
AGCCTTATTACTCGCTTTAAATGATTTTATAATCTCATAATTAATTTTAAGTTGTATTTTTTTATATTTTTTGTTAAAACATACCATAATTGAATGTCTACCTCAAGAAACATACAGAAAAAGATATTCATTAGTAAGAAAAGTCCATTTACAGTCACCCATTCTTTCAAAAGCTTTATTACTCGCTGTAAAAGCTTTTATAATCTTATAAATGATTTTAACTTATATTTTTTTATATTTTTGGTTAAA
>NW_018403219.1:13006-13124 GCF_002168275.2 Theobroma umbraticum | reverse complement strand
ATTAAATGTCTACCTCGAGAAACTAGAAGAAAAAGGTATTCATTAGCAAGAAAATTTCATTTATAATCACTCATTCTTTCAAAAACATTATTGCTTGCTTTAAATAGTTTTATAATCT
>NW_018403219.1:12842-12996 GCF_002168275.2 Theobroma umbraticum | reverse complement strand
TTTAAGTTGAATTGTTTTACATTTGTGGTTAAAATAGACTATTGTTGAATGCCCATCTCAAGAAACGTGAAGAAAAGGCATTCATTGGCAAGAAAAATCCATTTATAGTCATCCATTCCTTCAAAATTCTTATTATTTGCTTTAAAAGGTTTTA
>NW_018403219.1:12503-12832 GCF_002168275.2 Theobroma umbraticum | reverse complement strand
ATTGATTTTAAGTTCAATTTTTTTTCCTTTTTTAGTTAAAACATATTATAACTGAATGCCTACATTGAGAAATATAAAGAAAAATGCATTCATTAGTAAGAAAAGTCCATTTATTATCATCCATTCTTTCAAAAGCCTTATTACTTGCTTTAAATGATTTTATAATCCCAAAATTGATTTTAAGTTCAATTTGTTTTACTTGTTTGGTTAAAACAGATTATAATTGAATGTCTACATCGAGAAACATGAAGAGAAAGGCATTCATTAGTAAGAAATATCTATTTATTGTCACCCATTCCTTCAAAAGCTTTATTGCTCGCTTTAAATGG
>NW_018403219.1:12341-12493 GCF_002168275.2 Theobroma umbraticum | reverse complement strand
TCATAATTGATTTTAAGTTGAATTTATTTACATTTGTGGTTAAAACGGACTATAATTGAATGCCTCCCCCAAAAACGTGAAGAAAAAGTCATTCATTGGCAAGAACAATCCATTTATACCCACTCATTCTTTCGAAAGCCTTATTACTCACT
>NW_018403219.1:11985-12331 GCF_002168275.2 Theobroma umbraticum | reverse complement strand
TTATAATCTCATAGTTAATTTTAAGTTATATTTTTTTATATTTTTTATTAAAACAGACTATAATTAAATGTCTAGCTCAAGAAACCTGAAGAGAAAGACATTTATTTGCAAAAAAAAGTCTATTTATAGTCACTCATTCTTTCAAAAGCCTTATTATTCGCTTTAAATGGTTGTATAATCTCATACTTGATTTTAAGTTAAATATTTTTACATTTTTCATTAAAATAGACTATTTTTGAATGTCTACCTCCAGAAACATGAAGAAAAAGGCATTTATTAGTAAGAAAAGTCCATTTGCAATCACCCATTCCTTCAAAAGCCTAATTACTCGTTTTAAATAGTTTTA
>NW_018403219.1:11804-11975 GCF_002168275.2 Theobroma umbraticum | reverse complement strand
ATTGATTTTAAGTTGAGTTGTTTTATATTTTTCATTAAAACAGAGTATTGTTGAATGTCTACCTCGAGAAACATGAAGAAAAAGATATTCATTGGCAAGATAAGTCCATTTATAGTCACTCATTCCTTCAAAATCCTTATTACTAGCTTTAAATGGTTTTATAATCTCATA
>NW_018403219.1:11280-11794 GCF_002168275.2 Theobroma umbraticum | reverse complement strand
AGTTAATTTTTTTATATTTTTAGTTAAAACAGACTATAATTGAATGCCTGTCTCGAAAAACATGAAGAAAATGATATTCATTGAAAAGAAAAGTTCATTTACACTCACTCATTCTTTCAAAAGCCTTATCACTCGTTGTAAATGATTTTATATACTTATAATTGATTTTAAGTTAATTGTTTTACATTTTTGGTTAAAACAGACTATAATTGAATGTCTACGTCGAGAAACCTAAAGAAAAAGACATTCATTGGTAAGAAATTTTCATTTATAATCTCCCATTCCTTCAAAAGCATTATTACTTGATGTAAATAGTTTTATAATCTCAAAATTGATTTTAAGTTCAATTGTTTTTCTTTTTTTGTTAAAACATAGTATAACTGAATGTCTACATTGAGAAACATAAAGAAAAATACATTCATTAGCAAGAAAAGTCAATTTATTATCACCCATTCATGTAAAAGCCTTATTACTCACTTTAAATAGTTTTACAATCTCAAAATTGATTTTAAGT
>NW_018403219.1:10891-11079 GCF_002168275.2 Theobroma umbraticum | reverse complement strand
TTTACATTTTTGGTTAAAATAGACTATAATTGAATATCTACCTCGAGAAATGTATAGAAAATGCCATTTATTTAGAAGAAAGGTCCATTTATAGTCACCCATTCTTTCAAAAGTATTATTACTTGCTTCAAATAGTTTTATAATCTCATAATTAATTTTTAGTTAAATTTTTTATATTTTTTGTTAAA
>NW_018403219.1:10538-10881 GCF_002168275.2 Theobroma umbraticum | reverse complement strand
ATTGAATGTCTACCTTGAGAAATATGAAGAAAAAAGCATTCATGGGTAAGAAAAGTTCATTTATAGTCACTTATTCTTGCAAAAACCTTATCACCCACTTTAAACGATTTTATAATCCTATAATTTATTTAAGTTGAATTTTTTACATTTTTCGTTAAAACAGACTATAAACGAAAGTCTACCCCAAGAAACAAGAAGAAAAAAGCATTCATGGGCAAGAAAAATCCATTTATAGTCACTCATTCTTTCAAAAGCTTTATTACTCGCCTTAACCGGTTTTATAATCTCATAATTGATTTTAATTTAAATTTCTTATTTTTTTAGTTAAAACAAACTATAATTG
>NW_018403219.1:10414-10528 GCF_002168275.2 Theobroma umbraticum | reverse complement strand
TCGAGAAACATGAAGAAAAAGATATTTATTGATGAGAAAAGTTTATTTATAGTCACCCATTCTTTCAAAAACTTTATTAGCCGCTTTAAATAATTTTATAATCTCATAATTGAT
>NW_018403219.1:10300-10404 GCF_002168275.2 Theobroma umbraticum | reverse complement strand
ATTTTTTTACATTTTTTGTTAACACAGACTATAGTTGAATGTCTACTTCAAGAAACATGAAGAAAAAGGTATTCATTGACAAGAAAAGTCCATTTATAGTCACC
>NW_018403219.1:9803-9957 GCF_002168275.2 Theobroma umbraticum | reverse complement strand
AAATGGTTTTATAATCTCATAATTGATTTTAAATTATATTTTTTTATATTTTTTGTTAAAACGGACTATAATTAAATGTCTACCTCGAGAAAATAGAAAAAAAAAGATATTCATTGGCAAGAAAAGTCCATTTATAGTCACTCATTCTTTCAAA
>NW_018403219.1:9403-9538 GCF_002168275.2 Theobroma umbraticum | reverse complement strand
TGAATGTCTACCTTGAGAAACGTGAAGAAAAAGTCATTCATTGGCAAGAAAAGTTCATTTATAATCACCCATTCTTTCAAAATATTTATTGCTCGCTTTAAATGGTTTTATAATGTCATAATTGATTTTAAGTTG
>NW_018403219.1:9273-9393 GCF_002168275.2 Theobroma umbraticum | reverse complement strand
ATTTTTCATTAAAACAGACTATAATTGAATGCTTGCCTTGGGAAACATGTTGAAAAAAAATATTTATTTGGAAGAAAAGTCCATTTATAGAATCTCATTCCTTCAAAAGCCTTATTACTC
>NW_018403219.1:8764-9263 GCF_002168275.2 Theobroma umbraticum | reverse complement strand
GTTTTATAATGTCATAATTGATTTTGAATTGAATTTTTTTATATTTATTGTCAAAATAGTTTATAATTTAATGTGTACCTCAAGAAACAAGAAGAAAAAGGCATTCATTGGCAAGAAAAGTCTATTTATAATTACCTATTCCTTCAAAAGACTTATTAGTCACCTTAAATGATTTTGTAATCTCATAATTGATTATAATTTAATGTGTACCTCGAGAAACATGAAGGAAAAAGCATTCATGGGTAGGGAAAGTCCATTTATAGTCTCTTATTTCGTTAAAAGCCTTATTACTCGCTTTAAATGGTTTTATAAAATTATAATTTTTTATATTTTAGGTTCAATTTGTTTTTTTATGTTATTGGTTAAAACAAATTATAATTGAATGTCTACCTCGAAAAACATGAACAAAAAGGCATTCATTGAAAAGAAAAGACCATTTATTGTTATCTATTCCTTTAAAAGCCTTATTACTCGCTTTAAATAGTTTTATAATCTCATA
>NW_018403219.1:8663-8746 GCF_002168275.2 Theobroma umbraticum | reverse complement strand
TTTTTTACATTTTTAGATAAAACAGACTATAATTGAATGTCTACCTCAAGAAACATATGGAAAAAGACATTCATTGGCAAGAA
>NW_018403219.1:8480-8582 GCF_002168275.2 Theobroma umbraticum | reverse complement strand
AGTTGAATTTTTTATATTTTTCGTTAAAATATACTATAATTAAATATCTACCTTGAGAAACATGAAGAAAGAAGCATTCATTAGCAAGAAAAGTCCATTTAT
>NW_018403219.1:8373-8470 GCF_002168275.2 Theobroma umbraticum | reverse complement strand
TCCTTTAAAAGCCTTATTACTCGATTTAAATCGTTTTATAATCTCAAATTAATTTTAAGTTCAATTTGTTTTAATTTTTGGTTAAAACATATTATAA
>NW_018403219.1:8278-8363 GCF_002168275.2 Theobroma umbraticum | reverse complement strand
ACATTGAGAAACATGAAGAAAAACGCATTCATTAGTAAGAAAAGTCCATTTCTTATTACCTATTCCTTCAAAAGCCTTATTACTC
>NW_018403219.1:7921-8268 GCF_002168275.2 Theobroma umbraticum | reverse complement strand
GTCTTATAATCTCAAAATTGATTTTATGTTAATTTTGTTTTACTTTTTTGGCTAAAATAGATTATAATTGAATGTCTATGTTGAGAAATGTGAAGAAAAAGGCATTCATTAGCAAGAAAAGTCCATTTATTGACACCTATTCCTTCAAAAACCTTATTACTCGTTTTAAATAGTTTTATCATCTCATAATTGATTATAAGTTGAATTTTTATACATTTTTAGTTAAATTACGCTATAATTCAATATCTACCTTGAGAAATGTGTAAAAAATACTATTTATTGAAAAAAAAGTCCATTTATAGTCGCCCATTCTTTCAAAAGCATTATTACCCGCTTTAAATGGTTTT
>NW_018403219.1:7751-7911 GCF_002168275.2 Theobroma umbraticum | reverse complement strand
AATTGATTTTAAGTTGAATTTTTTTACATTTTTTGTTAAATAAACTATAATTAAAAGTCTACTTTGAGAAACGTTAAGAAAAAATTATTCATGGGCAAGAAAAGTTCATTTATAGTCACTTATTCTTTCAAAAGCCTTATTACGCGCTTTAAATGATTTT
>NW_018403219.1:7276-7539 GCF_002168275.2 Theobroma umbraticum | reverse complement strand
TCGCTTTAAATGATTTTATAAACTCATAATTGATTTTAAGTTGAATTTTTTATAGTTTTGGTTAAAACAGACTATAATTGAATGTTTACCTCGAGAAACGTAATGAAAAAAAATTCATTGGCAGGAAAAGTGCATTTATAGTCACTCATTCTTTCAAAAGCCTTTTTACTCGCTTTAAACGGTTCTATAATCTCAAAATTAATATTAATTTAAATTTTTTTATATTTTTAGTTAAAACAGACTATAATTAAATGTCTACCTCA
>NW_018403219.1:6869-7103 GCF_002168275.2 Theobroma umbraticum | reverse complement strand
TTATTACTCGCTTTAAATAGTTTTATAATCTTATTATTGATTTTAAGTTGAATTCTTTTATATTGTTGGTTAAAACAGACTATAATTGAAAGTTTACCTCAAGAAACGTGTAGAAAAAGATATTCATTAGTGAAAAAAGTCCATTTATAGTCACCCATTCCTCCAAAATGCTTATTACTCAGTTTAAATAATTTTTTAATCTCATGATTGATTTTAAGTTGAATTTTTTACATT
>NW_018403219.1:6538-6859 GCF_002168275.2 Theobroma umbraticum | reverse complement strand
ACAAACTATAATTGAATGCCTGCCTCTAAAAACGTTAAGAAAAAATGTATTCATTGGCAAGAAATGTCTATTTATACATACTTATTCTTTCAAAAGCCTTATTACTTGCTGTATATGATTTTATAATCTCATAATTGATTTTAAGTTATATTTTTTTTATATTTTTTATTAAAACAGACTATAATTGAATGTGTACATCTAAAAACCTGAAGAAAAAGGCATTCATTGGCAAGAAAAGTCCATTTATAGTAACTCATTTTTTTAAATGCCTTATTACTCGCTTTAAATGATTTTATAATCTCATAACTGATTTTAAGTTGA
>NW_018403219.1:6010-6180 GCF_002168275.2 Theobroma umbraticum | reverse complement strand
TAAATGGTTTTATAATCTCATAATTAATTTTAAGTTGAATGTTTTACATTTTTCAGTAAAACAGACTACAATTGAATGGTTGCCTTGGGAAACATGTTGAAAAAAATATTTATTCAGAAGAAAAGTCCATTTATAGTCTCTCATTCTTTCAAAAGCCTTATTACTCGCTT
>NW_018403219.1:5779-6000 GCF_002168275.2 Theobroma umbraticum | reverse complement strand
TATAATCTCATAATTGATTTTAAGTTGAATTTTTTTACATTTTGGTTAAAACATATTATAATTGAATATCTACCTCGAGAAACAAGAAGAAAATGACATTCATTCGCAAGAAAAGTCTCTTCATAGTCACCGATTCCTTCAAGAGCCTTGTTAGTCGCGTTAAATGGTTTTGTAAGCTCATAATTGATTTTAAAATGAATTTTTTTATATTTTTGATTAAA
>NW_018403219.1:5657-5769 GCF_002168275.2 Theobroma umbraticum | reverse complement strand
ATTGAGTGCTGACCTTGAGAAACGTGAATAAAAATGCATTCATTGGTAAAGAAAGGTCCATTTATAGTTACCCATTCCTTTAAAAGCCTTATTAGTCGCTTTAAATAGTTTT
>NW_018403219.1:5180-5647 GCF_002168275.2 Theobroma umbraticum | reverse complement strand
AATTGATTTTAAGCTGAATTGTTTTACATTTTTTGTTAATACAGACTATAGTTGAATGTCTGCCTCAAGAAACGTGAAAAAAAAGGTATTCATTGATAAGAAAAGTCCATTTATAGTCACCCATTCGTTCAAAATCCTTATTACTCACTTTAAATAAATTTATACTCTCATAATTGATTTTAGCTTGAATTTTTCACTTTTTTGGTTAAAACAAACTATAATTGAATGCTTGCCCTAGAAAACGTGATGAAAAAGACATTCATTGGCAAGAAAAGTCCATTTACACTCACCCATTCTTTCAAAAGCTTTATTACTCGCTGTAAATGGTTTTATAATCTCATATTTGACTTCAAGTTGTATTTTTTTACATTTTTAGTTAAGCTAGACTATAATTGAATGTCTACCTCGAGAAACTAGAAGAAAAAGGCATTCATTGGTAAGAAAAGTCCATTTATAATCACCCATTC
>NW_018403219.1:4326-5170 GCF_002168275.2 Theobroma umbraticum | reverse complement strand
CTCATTACTCACTTTAAATGGTTTTATAATCTCAGAATTGATTTTAAGTTGAATGTTTTTTGCATTTTTGGTTAAAATAGATTATAGTTGAATGTCTACCTTGAGAAACGTGAAGAAAAAATCATTCATTGACAAGAAAAGTCAATTTATAGTCACTCATTCCTTCAAAGTCCTTATTACTGATTTTAAATGATTTTATAATGTCATAATTGATTTTAAGTTGAATTTTTTATATTTTCTATTGAAACAGACTATAATTGAATACTTATCTTAGGAAATATGTTGAAAAAAATATTTATTTGGAAGAAAAGTTCATTTATAGTCTTTCATTCCTTTAGAAGCCTTATTACTTGCTTTAAATAGTTTTATAATGTCATAATTGATTTTTAGTTGAAATGTTTTACATTTATTGTCAAAACAGTTTATAATTTAATGTGTACCTCAAGAAACGAGAAGAAAAAGGCATTCATTGGTAAGAAAAGTCCATTTATAATTACTTATTTCTTCAAAAGCCTTATTAGTCACCTTAAATGATTTTGTAATCTCATAATTGATTATAATTGAATGTGTACCTCGAGAAATGTAAAAGAAAAAGCATTCATGGGCAGGGAAAGTCCATTTATGGTCTCTTATTCCTTTAAAAGCCTTATTACTCGCTTTAAATGGTTTTATAAACTCAAAATTTTTTAGATTTTAGGTTCAATTTATTTTTTTACATTATTGATTAAAATAAATTATAATTGAATGTCTACCTCGAAAAACGTGAAGAAAAAGGCATTCATTGAAAAGAAAAGTTCATTTATTGTCATCCATTCCTTTAAAAGCCTTGTTACTCACTTTAAAT
>NW_018403219.1:4208-4316 GCF_002168275.2 Theobroma umbraticum | reverse complement strand
TCTCATAATTGATTTTAAGTTATATTTTTTTATATTTTTGGATAAAATAGACTATAATTGAATGTCTACCTCAAGAAACATGTAGAAAAAGACATTCATTGGCAAGAA
>NW_018403219.1:4085-4198 GCF_002168275.2 Theobroma umbraticum | reverse complement strand
ATACTCACTCATTCTTTTAAAAAGCCTTATTGCTCACTTTAAATGATTTTATAATCCCATAATTGATTTAAGTTGAATTTTTTATATTTTTTGTTAAAACATACTATAATTAA
>NW_018403219.1:3778-4075 GCF_002168275.2 Theobroma umbraticum | reverse complement strand
CGAGAAACATGAAGAAAAAAGCATTCATTGGCAAGAAAAGTTCATTTGTAGTCTCCTATTCCTTCAAAAGCCTTATTATTCGATTTAAATAGTTTTGTAATCTCAAAATTGATTTTCAGTTCAATTTTTTTTACTTTTTGGTTAAAACATATTATAACCGAATGTCTACATTGAGAAACATGAAGAAAAAGGTATTCATTAGTAAGAAAAGTCCATTTCTTATCACCCATTCCTTCAAAAGTTTTATTACTAGCTTTAAATGGTTTTATAATCTCAAAATTGATTTTAAGTTCAATT
>NW_018403219.1:3237-3426 GCF_002168275.2 Theobroma umbraticum | reverse complement strand
TTTTATAATCTCATAATTCATTTTAAGTCAAATTTTTTTACATTTTTGGTTAAATAGACTATAATTAAAAGTCTACCTTGAGAAACGTTAAGAAAAGAAGTATTCATGGGCAAGTCCATTTATAGTCACTCATTCTTTCAAAAACCTTATTACGCGCTTTAAGTGATTTTATAATCTCATAATTGATTT
>NW_018403219.1:3092-3227 GCF_002168275.2 Theobroma umbraticum | reverse complement strand
ATTTTTATATTTTTTGTTAAAACAGACTATAATTAAATGTCTTCCTCGAGAAACATGAAGAAAAACACATCCATTGGCAATAAAAGTCCATTTATAGTCACCCATTCTTTCAAAAACCTTATTACTCACTTTAAA
>NW_018403219.1:2613-2783 GCF_002168275.2 Theobroma umbraticum | reverse complement strand
TAAATGGTTTTATAATCTCATAATTGATTTTAAGTTGAATATTTTATATTTTTCGTTAAAACAGACTATAATCGAATGTCTACCATGAGAAAAGGGAAGAAAAAAGCATTCATGGGCAAGGAAAGTCCATTTATAGTCACTCATTTTTTCAAAAGCCTTATTACTCGCTT
>NW_018403219.1:2494-2603 GCF_002168275.2 Theobroma umbraticum | reverse complement strand
TATAATCTCATAATTGATTTTAAGTTGAATTTTTTACATTTTTGGTTATAATAGACTATAATTGAATGTCTACCTCGAGAAACATGAAGAAAAACACATTCATTGGCAA
>NW_018403219.1:2159-2367 GCF_002168275.2 Theobroma umbraticum | reverse complement strand
TTTTAGTTAAAACAGACTATAATTGAATGTTTACCTCGAGAAACGTGAAGAAAAGGCATTCATTGGCAAGAAAATTACATTTATAGTCACTCATTCTTTCAAAAGCATTTTTACTCAGTTTAAACGATTTTCTAATATCATAATTAATATTAATTTGAATTTTTTTACATTTTGGTTAAAACAGACTATAATTGAATGTCTACCTCGA
>NW_018403219.1:1425-2072 GCF_002168275.2 Theobroma umbraticum | reverse complement strand
TGCTTTAAATGGTTTTATAATCTCATTATTGATTTTAAGTTGAATTTTTTTACAATTTTGATTAAAATAGACTATAGTTAAATATCTACCTCGAGAAACATGTAGAAAAAGATATTCATTAGCAAAAAAAGTCCATTTATAGTCACCTATTCCTTCAAAATCTGTTTACTCGTTTTTAATGGTTTTTAATCTCATAATTGATTTTAAGTTGAATTTTTAACATTTTTGGTTAAAACAAACTATAACTGAATGCTTAGCTCGAAAAACGTGAAGAAAAAGGTAGTCATTGGCAAGAAATGTCGATTTATACACACTCATCCTTTCAAAAGCCTTATTACTTGCTGTAAATAGTTTTATAATCTCATAATTTATTTTAAGTTGTATTTTTTTTTATATTTTTAGTTAAAATAGACTATAATTGAATGTGTACATCGAAAAACCTGAAAAAAAAGATATTTATTGACAAGAAAAGTTCATTTATAGTAAACCATTCTTTCAAATGCCTTATTACTCGTTTTAAATAATTTTGTAATCTCAAAACTGGTTTTAAGTTGATTTTTTTTGTATTTTTAGTTAAAACATACTATTTTTGAATGTCTACCTTGAGAAACTTGAAGAAAAAGGCATTCATTGGCAAGAAAAGTCTA
>NW_018403219.1:1240-1415 GCF_002168275.2 Theobroma umbraticum | reverse complement strand
CCCATTCCATCAAAATCCTTATTACTCGCTTTAAATGGTTTTATAATCTTATAATTAATTTTGAGTTTTATTTTTTACATTTTTTGTTAAAACAGACTATAATTGACTGGTTGCCTCAGAAAACATGTTGAAAAAAATATTTATTTGGAAGAAAAGTCTGTTTATAGTCTCTCAT
>NW_018403219.1:1153-1230 GCF_002168275.2 Theobroma umbraticum | reverse complement strand
GCCTTATTACTCGCTTTAAATGCTTTTATAATCTCACAATTGATTTTAGGTTAAATTGTTTTACATTTTTAGTTAAA
>NW_018403219.1:726-1143 GCF_002168275.2 Theobroma umbraticum | reverse complement strand
ATTGAATGTCTACCTAGAGAAACAAGAAGAAAAAGGCATTCATTGGCAAGAAAAGTCCATTTATAGTCACTAATTCCTTTTAAAGCCTTATTAGTCGCCTTAAATGGTTTTGTAAGCTCATAATTGATTTTAAGTTGAATTTTTTTATTATTTTGGTTAAAACAGAATATAATTGGGTGCTTACCTTAAGAAACGTGAAGCAAAATACATTCGTTGGCAAAGAAAGGTCCATTTATAGTTACTTATTCCATCAAAAGCTTTGTCACTCGCTTTAAATGGTTTTAGTTGAATTTTTAAAATTTTTGATTAAAACAAACTATAATTGAATATCTACCTCAAGAAACGTGAAGTAAAAAACATTCAAGGACAGGAAAAGTCCATTTATAGTCTCCTATTCCTTTAAAAGCCTTATTACTC
>NW_018403219.1:549-716 GCF_002168275.2 Theobroma umbraticum | reverse complement strand
GTTTTATAATCTTAAAATTGATTTTAGGTTCAATTTTTTTTACATTATTAGTTCAAATAGCTTATAATTGAATGTCTACATCAAAAAATGTGAAGAGAAAGGCATTCATTGGAAAGAAAAGTACATTTATTGTCACTCATTCCTTCAAAAGCCTTATTACTCGCTTT
>NW_018403219.1:175-306 GCF_002168275.2 Theobroma umbraticum | reverse complement strand
TTTACATTTTTGGTTAAAACAGACTATAATTGAATGTCTACCTCTAGAAACATGGAGAAAAAGATATTCATTCGCAAGAAAAGTCTATTTATAGTCATCAATTCTTTCAAAAGTTTGATTAATCGCTTTAA
>NW_018403219.1:0-109 GCF_002168275.2 Theobroma umbraticum | reverse complement strand
AATTTCATAATTAATATTAATTTTAATTTTTTTACATTTTTGGTTGAAACAGACCATAATTGAATATCTACCTTGGGAAACATGAACAAAAAGACATTCATTGATAAGA
>NW_018403218.1:12589-12819 GCF_002168275.2 Theobroma umbraticum | reverse complement strand
AAAGGCATTCATTGGCAAGAAAAGTCCATTTATAGTCACCCATTCTTTTAAAAGTCCTATTACTCACTTTAAATGATTTTATGATCTCATAATTGATTTTAAGTTGAATGATTTTACATTTTTGGCTAAAACACACTATAATTGAATGTCCAGCGTGAGAAACATGAAGAAAGAAGCATTCATTGGTAAGAAAAGTCTATTTATAGTCAACCATTCCTTCAAAAGCCTTA
>NW_018403218.1:12138-12374 GCF_002168275.2 Theobroma umbraticum | reverse complement strand
CAAAAGCCTTATTACTCGCTTTAAATTGTTTTATAATCTCATCATTAATTGTTAGTTGAATTTTTTCACTTTTTTGGTTTTAATAGACTATAATTGAACGTCTACCTTGAGAAAAGTGAAGAAAAAGGCATTTAATTGCAAGAAAAGTCAATTTATAGTCTCTTATTCCTTCAAAAGCCTTATTACCTGCTTTAAATTATTTTATAATCTCATAATTGATTTTAAGTTGGATTTTT
>NW_018403218.1:11882-12005 GCF_002168275.2 Theobroma umbraticum | reverse complement strand
TTTAAATGATTTTATAATCTAATAATTGATTTTAAGTTGAATTTTTTTACATTTCTAATTAAAACAGACTATAATTGAATGCCACATTAGGAAACGTGTAGAAAAAACTATTCATTGGGAAGA
>NW_018403218.1:11686-11854 GCF_002168275.2 Theobroma umbraticum | reverse complement strand
CAAAAGCCTTACTACTCTCTTTAAATTATTTTATAATCTCATAATTGATTTTAACATGAATTTTTTTACATTTTTAGTTAAAATAGACTATAATTCAATATTTATCTTGAGAAACGTGAAGAAAAAGACATTCGTTGGTAAAAAAAGTCTATTTATAGTCACCCATTC
>NW_018403218.1:11501-11676 GCF_002168275.2 Theobroma umbraticum | reverse complement strand
CTTATTACTAGCTTTAAATAGTTTTATAATCTCCTAATTGGTTTTAAGATGAATGTTTTTAGATTTTTAGTTAAAACAAACTATAATTGAATGTTTAACTAGAGAAACATAAAAAAAAAGCCATTAATTGGCAAGAAAAGTCCATTTATAGTCACCCATTCCTTCAAAAGCCTTA
>NW_018403218.1:11181-11304 GCF_002168275.2 Theobroma umbraticum | reverse complement strand
TTGACAAGACAAGTCCATTTATAGTCTCCTATTCCTTCAAAAGCCTTATTACTCCTCTAAATTATTTTTTAACCTTATAATTGATTTTAAGTTGAATTTTTTTATATTTTTTGTTAAAACAGA
>NW_018403218.1:10682-10841 GCF_002168275.2 Theobroma umbraticum | reverse complement strand
AAGCCATATTACTCGCTTTAAATGGTTTTATAATCTCGTAATAGATTTTAAGTTAAATGTTTTTAGCATTTTTAGTTAAAACAAACTATAATTGAATATCTACCTTGAGAAACATGAAGAATAAGGCATTCACTAGCAAAAAAAATCCATTTATAGTCA
>NW_018403218.1:9803-10582 GCF_002168275.2 Theobroma umbraticum | reverse complement strand
TTTCATTAAAATAGACTATAATTAATGTTTTTCTCGAAAAACGTGTAGAAAAAGGCATTCATTTGAAAGAAAAATCTATTTATAATCACCCATTCCTTCGAAAGCCTTACTACTCTCTTTAAATTGCTTTATAATCTCATAATTAATTTGAAATTAAATTTTTTTATATTTTTGGTTAAAATAAACTATAATTGAATGTTTTTCTTGAGAAACGTAAAGAAAAAGATATTCATTGGCAAAAAAAGTCCATTTATAGTCCCTCATTCCTTCAAAAGCCTTAGTACTGGGTTTAAATAATTTTATAATCTCATAATTTGTTTTAAGTCGAATATTTTTAGATTTTTTATTAAAACAGACTATAATTGAATCTTTACCTTGAGAAACATAAAGAAAACAGTATTCATTGGTAAGAAAAGTGCATTTATAGTCACCCGTTCCTTCAAAAGCCTTATTAGTCGCTTTAAATGGTTTTGTAATCTAATAATTGATTTTAAATTGAATTGTTTTATATTTTTGGTTAAAAGTGACTATAATTAAATATTTACCTATAAAAACATGAAGAAACAAGCATTTATTGGCAAGACAAGTCCATTTATAGTCTCCTATTCCTTCGAAAGCCCTATTACTCGCTTTAAATTATTTTATAATCTCATTATTGATTTTAAGTTGAATTTTTTCACATTTTTTGTTTCAACAAACTATAATTGAATGTCTACCTTGATAAGAGTGAAGAAAAAGGCATTCATTTGCAAGAAAAGTCAATTTATAGTCTCTTATTC
>NW_018403218.1:9124-9370 GCF_002168275.2 Theobroma umbraticum | reverse complement strand
AAATTGTTTTATAATCTCATAATTGATTTTAAGTTAAATTGTTTTACATTTTTATTTAGAATAGGCTATAATTGAATGTTTATCTTGAGAAACGTGAACAAAAAGTTGATCATTGGTTAAAAAAGTCTATTTATAGTCATCCATACCTTCAAAAGTCTTATTGCTGGCTTTAAATAGTTTTATAATCTCATAATTGGTTTTAAGTTGAATTTTTTAAGATTTTTAGTTAAAACAGACTATAATTGA
>NW_018403218.1:9016-9114 GCF_002168275.2 Theobroma umbraticum | reverse complement strand
CAAGAAACATAAAGAAAAAAGCATTCACTGGTAAGAAAAGTCCATTATAGTCTCTTATTCCTTCAAAAGCCTTATTACTTGCTTTAAATTGTTTTATA
>NW_018403218.1:7900-8916 GCF_002168275.2 Theobroma umbraticum | reverse complement strand
AGTTGAATTTTTTTACATTTTTAGTTAAAATAGACTATAATTGAATATTTATCTTGAGAAACATGAAGAAAAAGACATTTATTGGTAAAAAAAGTCGATTTATAGTCACTCATTTCTTCAAAAGCCTTACTATTGGATTTAAATAGTTTTATAATCTCATAATTTGTTATAAGTTGAATGTTTTTAGATATTTTATTAAAACAGACTATAATTGAATCTTTACCTTGAGAAACATAAAGAAAACACCTTTGATTGGCAAGAAAAGTGCATTTATAGTCACCCGATCCTTCAAAAGACTTATTATTCGCTTCAAATGGTTTTGTAATCTAATAATTGATTTTAAGTTGAATTATTTTATATTTTTATTTAAAACTGACTATAATTAAATATTTACCTTGAGAAACATGAAGAAATAAGCATTTATTAGTAAGACAAGTCCATTTATAGTCTCTTATTCCTTCAAAAGCCTTATTACTCGCTTTAAATTGTTTTATAATCTCAATATTGATTTTAAGTTGAATTTTTTCATATTTTTTGTTTCAACAAACTATAATTGAATGTCTACCTTGAGAAAAGTGAAGAAAAAGGCATTCATTTGCAAGAAAAATCAATTTATAGTCTCTTATTCCTTCAAAAGCCTTATTACGTGCTTTAAATTCTTTTATAATCTCATAATTGATTTTAAGCTGAATTTTTTCACATTTTTAGTTAAAACAGACTATAATTGAATGCCTGTCTGTGGAAACGTGCAGAAAAAATCATTCATTGAGAAAAAAAGTCCATTTATAGTCACCCATTTCTTTAAAAGCCTTATTACTCGCTTTAAATGATTTTATAATCTCATGATTGATTTTAAGTTGAATGTTTTTACATTTTTCATTAAAACAGACTATAATTGAATGCTCGCCTCGAGAAACATGTAGAAAAAGTAATTCATTGAGAAGATAAGTTCATTTATAATAACCAATTCCTTCAAAAGCCTTACTACTCTCTTTAAATTGTTTTATAATCTCATA
>NW_018403218.1:7123-7800 GCF_002168275.2 Theobroma umbraticum | reverse complement strand
ATAGGTGACTATAAATGGCTTTTTCTTCTCAATGAATGGTTTTTTCTGACGTTTCCTGAGGCAAACATTCAATTATAGTTTGTTTTAACTAAAAATGTTAAAAAATTCAGCTTAAAATCAATCATGAGATTATAATATAATTTAAAGCAAGCAATAAGGCTTTTGCAGGAATAAGAGACTATAAATGGACTTTTCTTGCCAGTGAATGCTTTTTTATTTATGTTTCTTGAGGTAAACATTCAATTATAGTCTGTTTTAACTAAAAATCTAAAAAAATTCAACTTAAAACCAATTATGAGATTATAAAACAATTTAAAGCCAGTAATAAGACTTTTGAAGGAATGAGTGACTATAAATAGACTTTTTTTTATCAATGAATGCCTTTTTCTTCACGTTTCTCGAGATAAAGATCATATTATAGTCTGTTTTAACCAAAAATATGAAAACATTTAACTTAAAATAAATCATTAGATTATAGAACCATTTAAAGCGAGTAATAAGGCTTTTAAAGGGATGGGTGACTATAAATTGACTTTTTTTGCTAGTGAATGCATTATTCTTCATGTTTCCCAAGGTAGATGTTCAATTATATTCTGTTTTAATCAAAAATGCTAAAAAATTCAACTTCAAATCAATTACGATATTATAAAACCATTTAAAGCAAGTAATATGGCTTT
>NW_018403218.1:6494-6617 GCF_002168275.2 Theobroma umbraticum | reverse complement strand
CTATAAATAGATTTTTTTTACCAATGAATGCCTTTTTCTTCATGTTTCTCGAGATAAACATTCAATTGTAGCCTATTCTAAGCAAAAATGTAAAACAATTCAACTTTAAATCAATTATAAGAT
>NW_018403218.1:6288-6424 GCF_002168275.2 Theobroma umbraticum | reverse complement strand
TTAAAGCGAGTAATAAGGCTTTTGAAGGAATGGGTGACTATAAATGAACTTTTCGTCTTAATGAATGGTTTTTTTTGCATGTTTTCACAGACAAGCATTCAATTATAGTCTATTTTAACTAAAAATGTGAAAATAT
>NW_018403218.1:6026-6188 GCF_002168275.2 Theobroma umbraticum | reverse complement strand
TTGATTTTGAGTTGAATTTTTTCACTTTTTTGGTTAAAACAGTCTATAAATGAAAGTTTGCCTTAAGAAACATGAATAAACAAGCATTCATATGCAAGAAAACTTCATTTATATTCTTTTATTCCTTAAAAAGCCTTATTACTCGCTTTAAATTGTTTTATA
>NW_018403218.1:5833-6016 GCF_002168275.2 Theobroma umbraticum | reverse complement strand
TGATTTTAAGTTGAATTTTTTCACATTGTTGGTTTCAACAGACTATAATTGAATATCTATCTTCAGAAAAGTGAAGAAAAAGGTATTCATTTGTAAGAAAAGTCAATTTATGGTCTTTTATTCCTTCACAAGCCTTATTACTTGCTTTAAATTGTTTTATAATCTCATAATTGATTTTAAGCT
>NW_018403218.1:5461-5638 GCF_002168275.2 Theobroma umbraticum | reverse complement strand
TTTAAGTTGAATTTTTTTATATTTTTCATTAAAACAGACTATAATTGAATGTTATCCTTGAGAAACATGTAGAAAAGGCATTCATTGAGAAGAAAAGTCTATCTATAATCACCCATTCCTTCTAAAGCCTTACTACTCTCTTTAAATTGCTTTATAATCTCATAATTAATTTTAAGT
>NW_018403218.1:4839-5052 GCF_002168275.2 Theobroma umbraticum | reverse complement strand
TTGGCAAGAAAAGTCCATTTATAGTCTCTTATTCCTTCAAAAGCCTTGTTACTCGCTTTAAATTATTTTATAATCTCATTATTGATTTTCAGTTGAATTTTTTAACATTTTTTGTTTTAATAAACTATAATTGAACATCTACCTTAAGAAAAGTGAACGAAAAGGCATTCATTTGTAAGAAAAGTCAATTTATAGTCTCTTATTCCTTCAAAA
>NW_018403218.1:4702-4822 GCF_002168275.2 Theobroma umbraticum | reverse complement strand
AAACTGTTTTATAATCTCATAATTGATTTTAAGCTGAATTTTTTCACTTTTTTGGTTAAAATAGACTACAATTGAATGTTTGCCTAGGAAAACGTTAGAAAAAACCATTCATTGAGAAGA
>NW_018403218.1:4068-4372 GCF_002168275.2 Theobroma umbraticum | reverse complement strand
TTGTTTTATAATCTCATTATTGATTTTAAGTTGAATTTTTTCACATTTTTTGTTGCAATAGACTATAATTGAGCATCTACGTTGAGAAAAGTGAAGGAAAAGGCATTCATTTGCAAGAAAAGTTAATTTATAATCTCTTATTCTTTTAAAAGCCTTATTTCTTGCTTTAAACTGCTTTATAATCTCATAATTGATTTTAAGCTGAATGTTTTCACATTTTTTGTTAAACAGACTATAATTGAATATTTGCCTAGGTAAACATCAGAAAAAACCATTGATCGAGAAGAAAAGTCCATTTATAGTC
>NW_018403218.1:3957-4058 GCF_002168275.2 Theobroma umbraticum | reverse complement strand
ATAATTGAATTTATCCTCGAGAAACGTGTAGAAAAGGCATTCATTGAGAAGAAAAATCTATTTATAATCACCCATTCCTTCAAAAGCCTTACTACTCTCTT
>NW_018403218.1:3510-3800 GCF_002168275.2 Theobroma umbraticum | reverse complement strand
TTTGGTTAAAATAGACTATAATTGAATCTTTATCTCGAGAAACATGAAGAAAAAGGCATTCATTAGCAAAAAAAGTCCATTTATGGTCACTTATTCTTTCAAAAGCCTTAGTACTAGGTTTAAATAGTTTTATAATCTCATAATTTATTTTAAGTTAAATATTTTTAGTTTTTTAATTAAAACAGAGTATAATTGAATCTTTACCTTAAGAAAGATAGAGAAAAAAGCATTAATTGGCAAGAAAAGTGCATTTATAGTCACCCGTTCCTTCAACAGCCTTATTACTCGCT
>NW_018403218.1:3169-3300 GCF_002168275.2 Theobroma umbraticum | reverse complement strand
TTTTTGGTTTCAACAGACTATAATTGAATGTCTATCTTAAGAAAAGAGAAGAAAAAGGTATTCATTTGCAAGAAAATTCAATTTATAGTCTCTTATTCCTTCAAAAGCCTTATTACGTGCTTTAAATTATT
>NW_018403218.1:2407-2542 GCF_002168275.2 Theobroma umbraticum | reverse complement strand
TTTTGTAATCTCATAATTAATTTTAAGTTAAATTTTCTTACATTTTTGCTTAAAATAGATGATAATTGAATGTTTACCTCCAGAAACATGAAGAAAAAAGCATTCATTGGCAAGAAAAGTCTATTTATAGTCACC
>NW_018403218.1:1790-1963 GCF_002168275.2 Theobroma umbraticum | reverse complement strand
ACAGACTATAATTGAATGTTTGCCTCAGAAAACATCAGAAAAAATCATTCATTGAGAAGAAAAGTCCATTTATAGTCACTTACTCCTTCAAAAGACTTATTACTTGCTTTAAATGATTCTATAATCTCATAATTGATTTTAAATTAAATTTTTTTATATTTTTCATTAAAACA
>NW_018403218.1:1266-1507 GCF_002168275.2 Theobroma umbraticum | reverse complement strand
AATAGTTTTATAATCTCATAATTGGTTTTAAGTTGAATTTTTTTAGATTTTTAGCTAAAACAGACTATAATTGAATGTTTACCTTAAGAAACATAAACAAAAAAGTATTCACTGGGAAGAAAAGTCCATTTATAGTCACCCGTTCTTTCAAAAGCCTTATTGCTTGCTGTAAATGATTTTATAATCTCATAATTTATTTTAAGTTGAATTGTTTTACATTTTTAGTTTAAACAGACTATAA
>NW_018403218.1:849-960 GCF_002168275.2 Theobroma umbraticum | reverse complement strand
AAGTTGAATTTTTTTACATTTTTGGCTAAAACACACTATAATTGAATGTCTAACATAAGAAACATGAAGAAACAAGCATTCATTGGCAAGAAAAGTCCATTTACAGTCACC
>NW_018403218.1:407-517 GCF_002168275.2 Theobroma umbraticum | reverse complement strand
GAAAAAAGCATTCGGTGGCAAGAAAACTCCATTTATAGTCTCATATTCCTTTAAAGGCCTTATTACTCGCTTTAAATTATTTTATAATCTCATAATTAATTTTGAGTTGA
>NW_018403218.1:0-112 GCF_002168275.2 Theobroma umbraticum | reverse complement strand
ACTCGCTTTAAATTATTTTATAATCTCATTATTGATTTTAAGTTGAATTTTTTCGCATTTTTAGTTTCAACATACTATAATTGAACATCTACCTTGAGAAAAGTGAAGAAAA
>NW_018403217.1:1225-1354 GCF_002168275.2 Theobroma umbraticum | reverse complement strand
AATTGATTTTAAGTTCAATTTTTTTACATTTTTCATTAAAACAAACTATAATTAAATGTCTACCTTATGAACCGTGCAGAAAAAGGCATTCATTGGCAAGAAAAGTCTATTTATAGTCACCCATTCCCT
>NW_018403217.1:1085-1215 GCF_002168275.2 Theobroma umbraticum | reverse complement strand
ATTACTCGCTTTAAATGGTTTTGGAAACTCATAATTGATTTTAAGATGAATTGTTTTATATTTTTTATTAAAACAGACTATAATTAAATGCTTGCCTCAGAAAACGTGTAGAAAAAATCATTCATTGAGA
>NW_018403217.1:715-855 GCF_002168275.2 Theobroma umbraticum | reverse complement strand
TTTTCTTTTTTCGTTAAAATAGACTATAATTGAATGTCTACCTTATGAAATGTGGAGAAAAAGGCATTCATTGACAAGAAAAGTTTATTTATAGTTACCTATTCCTTCAAAAGCCTTATTACTTGCTTTAAATAGTTTTA
>NW_018403217.1:353-504 GCF_002168275.2 Theobroma umbraticum | reverse complement strand
TAAATTATTTTATAATCACATAATTGATTTTCAGTTGAATTTTTATATATTTTTGATTAAAATAGACTATAATTGAATGTTTGCCTCAAGAAACGTTTAGAAAAAGCCATTCATTGAGAAAAAAAGTCAATTTATAGTCACCCATTCTTTC
>NW_018403217.1:0-141 GCF_002168275.2 Theobroma umbraticum | reverse complement strand
TTGGTTAAAATAGACTATAATTGAATACTTGCCTTGGGAAACATGAAGAAAAATACATCCATTGGCAAGAAAAGTCTACTTATAGTTACCCATTCTTTTAAAATTTTTATTACTCGCTTTAAATTGTTTTACAATCTCATA
>NW_018403216.1:1251-1369 GCF_002168275.2 Theobroma umbraticum | reverse complement strand
GGTGAATGCAGAAAGCTTCAAGTTTTCGCTTTGTACAATAATCTATTCGGGGGCATCATTCCAAGAAGCATTGGAAATTTAACTAGACTTCAAAAATTATATCTATATGATAATAGTT
>NW_018403216.1:878-1241 GCF_002168275.2 Theobroma umbraticum | reverse complement strand
GGCTCTACGCAGGATTTTTAGAATTATATATTTGGTATAATTATTTTTTGCTTAAGATTTCCCATTTTTGTTTAAAATTCCTCCAACAAGAAGTTATACATGCTAATTCTTATGTAATTCAAAAAGCATTTTCTACTTCTAGTTACTAAAAAAATACAAAAGAAAAATATGAATAAGAACGATTACTATTTATAAAGATGTAGTTTAATGGTATTATGCAGTAAAATTTTTCTGGTTATATACATTTTTTTGTAAACAAAGTTTTTTTCACTTCATTTATTTCTATTTATTTTTTTATTTTCAATTGAAAAAAAGATTTTTAATTTTATTTATTTTTCATTTTAAAAATTATAATTAGATTTA
>NW_018403216.1:466-718 GCF_002168275.2 Theobroma umbraticum | reverse complement strand
AATATTTTGAGAAGAACTATACTCTTAACAATATTTTTTAGAGAAGTCCCAACTGACTCAGATAAGCTCAATAGAGAATTTACTCTTTACAACTTTTGCTTTCGTTTTTTTCTTTTCTTTTTTATATGTGCAAGTGGGAATAACGCAACTCACGTCTAATGTCTCTTTACTCAAAATTTAAGTCACCAGTAACACTTCAACTAAGCAAAAGTGACATTTGCCTTTTTCTTTTACCAACTATTTGAGAATAAA
>NW_018403216.1:0-212 GCF_002168275.2 Theobroma umbraticum | reverse complement strand
ATCCAAAAACTTTGAGAAAAATAGAATTTCCATGTGTAGGTGATTTTGATTATACTGCAAATAGATTTCTTCATTGAATGAAATTTATATCCAAACCAATAGTTTATCTGGTAATCTACTCAATAACGTTTAATTGCATTTTCTTTTGCAAATTTTTGTGTGTGTGTATGTTTTTCAATATTCATCTCCATGAGCACTTAAACTGTTAAAAT
>NW_018403215.1:848-1012 GCF_002168275.2 Theobroma umbraticum | reverse complement strand
ATTCAATTATTGTCTATTTTAATAAAAAATATAAAAAACTTCAACGTAAAATCATTTATTAGATTATAAAACCACTTGAACTAAGTAATAAGGCTTTTGAAAGAATGAGAGGCTGTAGATAGACTTCTCTTGCCAATGAATGCCTTTTTCTTTACGTTTTTCAA
>NW_018403215.1:691-838 GCF_002168275.2 Theobroma umbraticum | reverse complement strand
CAATTATGAGATTATAAAACCATTTAGAATGAGTAAAAAGGCAGTTAAAGGACTGGGAGGCTATAATAGACTTTTGTTATCAATGAATGCTTGTTCCTTCATGATTCACAAGGCAGGCATTCAATTATAGCGTGTTTTAACAAAAAA
>NW_018403215.1:567-680 GCF_002168275.2 Theobroma umbraticum | reverse complement strand
GGAATGGGTGACTATAAATGGACTTTTCTTACCAATGAATGCTCTTTTCTTCATATTTGTCAAGATAGACATTCAATTATAGTCTATTTTAATCAAAAATGTAAAAAACCTCA
>NW_018403215.1:0-130 GCF_002168275.2 Theobroma umbraticum | reverse complement strand
CTTTTGAAGGAATGGGTGACTATAAATGGACTTTTCTTGGCAATGAATACTTTTGTCTGCACGTTTCTCAAGATAAACAGTCAATTATTATTTGTTTTAATCAAAAATATAAAAAAATTCAACTTAAAAT
>NW_018403214.1:4294-4397 GCF_002168275.2 Theobroma umbraticum | reverse complement strand
ATTTATAGTCTCTCAATCCTTCAAAAGCCTTATTACTAGCTTTAAATGATTTTACAATCTAATAATTAATTTTAAGTTAAATTATTTTACATTTTTTATTAAA
>NW_018403214.1:4152-4284 GCF_002168275.2 Theobroma umbraticum | reverse complement strand
ATTGATTGTCTATCTCAAGAAACATGAAGAAAAAACTATTCATTGGCAAGAAAAGTCTATTTATAGTCACCCATTCCTTCAAAACTTTTATTACTCACTTTAAATTGTTTTATAATGTCATAATTGATTTTA
>NW_018403214.1:4063-4142 GCF_002168275.2 Theobroma umbraticum | reverse complement strand
TTTTATATTTTTCATTAAAACATACTACAATTGAATATCTGCTTCTAGAAACGTGAAGAAAAATGCATTCATTGATAAG
>NW_018403214.1:3640-4053 GCF_002168275.2 Theobroma umbraticum | reverse complement strand
TTATAGCCTCTCATTCCTTCAACAGCTTTTTTTCTTGTTCTAAATGGTTTTATAATTTCATAATTGATTTTAAGCTCAATTTCTTTACATTTTTCATTAAAACATACTAGAATTGAATGTTTGCCTTGAGATACGTAAAGAAAAAAGCATTCATTGGCAAGAAAAGTCCATTCATAGTCATCTATTCTTTCAAAAGCCTTATTACTCGCTTTAAATAGTTTTTAAATCGCATAATTGATTTTATATTGAATTTTTTTACATTTTTCATCAAAACAGATAATATATGAATGTTTATCTTAAGAAACATGAAGACAAAACAATTCATTGGCAAGAAATGTCCATTTATGGTAACTCATTCCCTCAAAAGCCTTATTACTCGCTTTAAATGGTTTTATAATCTCATAGTTGATTTT
>NW_018403214.1:3347-3577 GCF_002168275.2 Theobroma umbraticum | reverse complement strand
GTACTACAAGAAATGTGAATAAAAGAGCATTAATGGGCAAGAAAAGTCCATTTACAGTCTCTCAGTCCTTTAAAATCCGGATTACTTGCTTTACATGATTTTATAATCTCTTAATTGATTTTAAGTTGAAGTTTTTTACATTTGTCATTAAAACAGACCATAATTGAATGTCTATTTCAAGAAACATGAAGAAAAAAGCATTCACTGATAAGAAAAGTCTATTTATAGCA
>NW_018403214.1:3077-3221 GCF_002168275.2 Theobroma umbraticum | reverse complement strand
TTTTTTTACATTTTTCATTAAAACAGACTATAATTGAATGTCTGCCTTAAGAAGAAAGACAAAAAATGTATTCATATGCAAGAAAAGTTTATTTATAGCCCCCCATTCCTTCAAAAGCCTTATTACTCACTTTAAATGGTTTTA
>NW_018403214.1:2918-3065 GCF_002168275.2 Theobroma umbraticum | reverse complement strand
TGATTTTAAGTTAAATTTTTTTACATTTTTGATTAAAACAGACAATAATTGAATATCTATATCAAAAAACGTTAAGAAAAGAGCATTCAATAACAAGAAAATTTCATTTATAGTCACCCATTCCTTCAAAAGCCTTATTACTCACTT
>NW_018403214.1:2691-2825 GCF_002168275.2 Theobroma umbraticum | reverse complement strand
TTTATAATCTTATAATTGATTTTAAGTTAAATTGTTTTACATTTTTTATTAAAATAGACAATAATTGATTGTCTATCTCAAGAAACAAGAAGAAAAAAGCATTCATTGCCAAGAAAAGTCCATTTATAGTCACC
>NW_018403214.1:2431-2565 GCF_002168275.2 Theobroma umbraticum | reverse complement strand
AAACAGACTACAATTAAATGTCTGCCTCAAGAAACGTGAAGAAAAAAGCATTCACTGATAAGAAAAGTCCATTTATAGGCTTTCATACTTTCAACAGCCTTTTTGCTCGTTCTAAATAGTTTTATAATCTCATA
>NW_018403214.1:2282-2421 GCF_002168275.2 Theobroma umbraticum | reverse complement strand
AGCTCAATTTGTTTATATTTTTCATTAAAACAGACTAAAATTGAATGTCTGCCTTGAGATAAGTGAAGAAAAAAGCTTTCATTGGAAAGAAAAGCCTATTTATAGCCTTCTATTCCTTCAAAAGCCTTATTACTCGTTT
>NW_018403214.1:2150-2272 GCF_002168275.2 Theobroma umbraticum | reverse complement strand
TATAATCTAATAATTAATTTTAAGTTATATTTTTTATATTTTTAATTAAAACAGACAATAATTAAATGTCTATCTCAATAAACATGAAGAAAAAAACATTCATTGGTAAGAAAAGTCCATTT
>NW_018403214.1:2028-2140 GCF_002168275.2 Theobroma umbraticum | reverse complement strand
ATTCCTTCAAAAGTCTTATTACTCGTTTTAAATAGTTTTCTAATCACATAATTGATTTTAAGTTAAATTTTTTTACATTTTTCCTTAAAACAGACAATATATGAATGTTTGT
>NW_018403214.1:1911-2018 GCF_002168275.2 Theobroma umbraticum | reverse complement strand
GTGAAGACAAAAGCATTCATTGGCAAGAAAAGTCCATTTATGACCACTCATTTCTTCAAAAGCCTTATTACTCGCTTTAAATGGTTTTATAATCCCACATTTGATTT
>NW_018403214.1:1696-1779 GCF_002168275.2 Theobroma umbraticum | reverse complement strand
AATTGATTCTAAGTTCAATTTTTTTACATTTTTCATTAAAACAGACTATAATTGGTTATATACCTTAAGAAGCATGAAAAAAA
>NW_018403214.1:1536-1686 GCF_002168275.2 Theobroma umbraticum | reverse complement strand
TTAAAACAGAATATAATTGAATATCTACCGTAAGAAACATGAATAAAAGAGCATTCATGGGCAAGAAAAGTCCTTTTATAGTCTCTCAATCCTTCAAAAGCCTTATTACTCACTTTAAATGGTTTTAGAATCTAATAATTGATTTTAAGT
>NW_018403214.1:1196-1364 GCF_002168275.2 Theobroma umbraticum | reverse complement strand
ACAAGAAAAGTCCATTTATAGTCTCCAATTCCTTCAACAGCCATTTTAGTCGTTTTAAATAGTTTTATAATATCGTAATTAATTTTGATTTCAATTTTTTTATATTTTTCATTCAAACAGACTATAATTGAATGTCTACCTTAAGAAGCATGAAGAAAAAAGCATTCA
>NW_018403214.1:547-658 GCF_002168275.2 Theobroma umbraticum | reverse complement strand
ATTGATTTTAAGTTAAATTTTTTTACAGTTTTGATTAAAACAGACAATAATTGATTATCTATCTTGAGAAACATGAAGAAAAAAGCATTCATTTGCAAGAAAAGTCCATTT
>NW_018403214.1:0-157 GCF_002168275.2 Theobroma umbraticum | reverse complement strand
TTCAATAAAACAGACTATAATTGAATGTCTGCCACAAGAAACATGAAGAAAAAAACATTAACTAATAAGAAAAGTCTACTTATAGCCTCACATTCCTTCAACAGCGCTTTTGCTTGTTCTAAATGGTTTTATAATCTCATAATTAATTTTAAGTTAA
>NW_018403213.1:828-1034 GCF_002168275.2 Theobroma umbraticum | reverse complement strand
TATTTGCTAAACCTTGATAAAACACATAAAGAATAATCATTTTAAAGTCATGGGTGAATGTAAGACCAAGGCAGAGGTTAATGTCATGCCCTCTTCCTCCTAAATATCTAGTGTTCCTTCCAAATCTCTAAATAGTTTTGTAAAGTCTTAGGAATAAAAGCTTCTCTAAATAGTTTCGTATGGTCTTAGGAATTAAAGCTTTCTCT
>NW_018403213.1:0-345 GCF_002168275.2 Theobroma umbraticum | reverse complement strand
GAAGTATTACATAAATGTAATGAATTTACATTTTCTTTAATTTAACGTTAAAACTTATAGTGTATGAATTTTAATATATTTATATTTTTAATGATTATTATTATTTTAATTGTGACACAACTCAAAAAAAATCCTGAATTCGCCCTTCATTTACATCTTTCAGCCAAACCCCTAAAATTATCAAATTCAAAAAAAATAAAAGAAATAAATATCTCTCCTTTCAATTCTCTCTTTCCTCAATTATTGGTAGAAAGAAGAACAGTTAGAAAGGATTGTTCGGAGAAATGAGAGTAGACCTTCCGTCGTCTTTCCTACAATCTTGGGGTTGAATAAGCGGAGCTTTAA
>NW_018403212.1:8885-9020 GCF_002168275.2 Theobroma umbraticum | reverse complement strand
TGACTATAAATAGATTTTTCTTGTCAATGAATGTCGTTTTCCTCATGTTTCTTATGGCAAACATTCAATTATTATATATTTTATCCGAAAATGTAAAATAACTCAACTTAAAATCAATTATTAGATTATAAAATC
>NW_018403212.1:8547-8875 GCF_002168275.2 Theobroma umbraticum | reverse complement strand
AGTAATAAGGCTTTTGAAGGAATGGGAGACTATGAATGGACTTTTCTTACCAATGAATACTTTTTTCTTCATATTTCCTAAGGTAGAGATTCAATTATAGTCTGTTTTAACTAAAAATATAAAAGAAATTGAACATAAAATTGATTTTGAGATAATAAAACTATTTACAATGGTAATAAGGCTTTTGAAGGAATGAGAGACTATAAATGGACTTTTCTTGTCAATGGATGTGTTTTTCTTCACGTTTCTTGATGTAGACATTTAATTATAATCTGTTTTAACCAATAATGTTAAAAAAATTGAAGTTAAAATCAATTATGAGATTATA
>NW_018403212.1:8192-8537 GCF_002168275.2 Theobroma umbraticum | reverse complement strand
AAGCAAGTAATAAGGCTTTTGAAGGAAAGAGAGACTATAAATGAACTTTTCTTGCCAATAAATGTTGTTTTCTTCAAGTTTCTCAAGGTAGACCTTCAATTATAGTATGTTTTAACTAAAAATGTAAAAGAAATTGAACATAAAATCAATTTTGAGGTAATAAAACTATTTAAAGTAGGTAATAAGGCTTTTGAAAGAATGAGAGACTATAAATGAATTTTTCTTGCAATGAATATGTTTTTCTTCACGTTTTTCAAGGTAGACATTCAATTATAATCTATTTTAATTGATAATGTAAAAAAAATTGAAGTTAAAATCAATTATCAGATTATAAAACCATTTAAA
>NW_018403212.1:7947-8182 GCF_002168275.2 Theobroma umbraticum | reverse complement strand
AGGCTTTTAAAGGAACAAGAGACTATAAATAGACTTTTCTTACCAATGAATAATTTTTTCTTTATGTTTCTTGAGGTAGACGTACAATTATTGTTTGTTTTAACAAAAAATGTAAAAACAATTGAACATAAAATTAATTTTGAGGTAATAAAACTATTTAAAGTGGGTAGTAAGGCTTTTAAAGAAATGAGTGACTATAAATGGACTTTGCTTGCCAATGAATGCCTTTCTCTTT
>NW_018403212.1:7245-7356 GCF_002168275.2 Theobroma umbraticum | reverse complement strand
TTTCTTCATGTTTCTCAATGTACACATTCAATTATAATTTGTTTTAACAAAAAAAGTTAAAAAAATTAAACTTAAAATCAATTATGAGATTAGAAAACCATTTAAAGCGAG
>NW_018403212.1:7046-7233 GCF_002168275.2 Theobroma umbraticum | reverse complement strand
TGAAGGAATGGAAGACTATATATGGACTTTTCTTGTCAATAAATGCCTTTTTCTCCATATTTCTCAATGTAGACATTCAATATAATCTGTTTTAATTAAAAAAACTAAAAAAAATTGAACTTAAAATCAATTATGAGGGTATAAAACTATTTAAAATGACTAATAAGGCTTTTGAAGGAATGGATGA
>NW_018403212.1:6958-7036 GCF_002168275.2 Theobroma umbraticum | reverse complement strand
ACTTTTTTTGTCAATGAATGCCTTTTTATTCGCGTTTCTCGAAGTAGACATTCAATTATAATTTTTTTTAACCAAAAA
>NW_018403212.1:6769-6948 GCF_002168275.2 Theobroma umbraticum | reverse complement strand
TTTGAACTTAAAATCAATTATGCGATTAT
Organism: Theobroma umbraticum; assembly: GCF_002168275.2. Lineage (NCBI taxonomy): Eukaryota > Viridiplantae > Streptophyta > Magnoliopsida > Malvales > Malvaceae > Theobroma > Theobroma umbraticum. The sequence goes on along the minus strand of NW_018403212.1, from coordinate 6,919 downwards.
AAAACTATTTAACATTAGTAATAGGGCTTTTAAAAGAATGAGAGACTATAAACGGACTTTTCTTCCAAATAAATGGGTTTTTCGACACGTTTCTTGAGGTAAGTAGTCAATTATAGTCTGTTTTAACAAAAAATGTAAAAAATTCTACTC
>NW_018403212.1:6571-6759 GCF_002168275.2 Theobroma umbraticum | reverse complement strand
ATGAGATTATAAAACCATTTAAAATGAGTAATAAAGTTTTTTAAGGAATGGGTTACTATAAATGGACTTTTCTTGTCAATGAATGTCTTTGTTTTGATGTTTCACATGTTAGATAGTCAGTTATAATCTGTTTTATCCAAAACTGTAAAAAAATTCAACTTAAAGTCAATTCTGAGATTATAAAACTA
>NW_018403212.1:6386-6561 GCF_002168275.2 Theobroma umbraticum | reverse complement strand
GTAATAAGGCTTTTGAAGGAATGGATGGCCATAAATGGATTTTTTTTCTCAATGAATGACTTTTTCTATGCGTTTCTCGAGGTAAGCATTCAATTATAGTTTATTTTAATGAAAAATATAAAAACAATTCACCTTAAAATTAATTATGAGGTCATAAAACCATTTAAAGCGAGTA
>NW_018403212.1:5891-6376 GCF_002168275.2 Theobroma umbraticum | reverse complement strand
CGAAGGAATTGGTGACTATAAATAAACTTTTCTTGTCAATTAATGTGTTCTTCTTCACATTTTTTAATGTAGACATTCAATTACATTCTGTTTTAACCAAAAAAGTAAAAAAAAATTGAACTTAAAATTAATTTTGAGGGTATAAAACCATTTAAAGTGAGTAATAATGCTTTTCAAGGAAAAGGTGACTATAAATGGACTTTTCTTGCCAATGAATACCTTTTTCTTCACATTTCCTGAGGTATGCATTCAATTATAGTCTGTTTTAATGAAAAATATAAAAGAATTCAACTTAAAATCAATTATGAGATTATAAAACTATTTAAAACGAGTAATAAGGCTTTTGAAGGAATGAGAGACTATAAATGGAATTCTCTTCTTAATGAATGGTTTTTTCACATGTTTTTCAAGGTGCGCATTCAATTACAATCTATTAAAAAATGTTAAAGCATTCAACTTAAAATTAATTATGAGATTACAAAATC
>NW_018403212.1:5763-5881 GCF_002168275.2 Theobroma umbraticum | reverse complement strand
AGTAATAAGTCTTTTAAAGGAATGTGAGACTATAAATGGATTCTTCTTCTCAATCAATGGCTTACATTGACTTATAGTCTGTTTTAACCAAAAATGTAAAACAAATTCAACTTAAAAT
>NW_018403212.1:5556-5746 GCF_002168275.2 Theobroma umbraticum | reverse complement strand
AGCCATTTAAAGTGAGTGATAAGGCTTTTAAAGAAATGAGTGACCATAAATGGACTTTTTTTTTTAGAATGACTCACTTTTTGACACGTTTCCCATGATAGACATTCAATTATAACTTGTTTTAACCAAACAAGTGAAAAAATTAAACTTAAAATTAACTTTGAGATTATAAAACCATTTAAAATGAGTA
>NW_018403212.1:5192-5411 GCF_002168275.2 Theobroma umbraticum | reverse complement strand
AAAATCATTTATGAGATTATAAAACTATTTAAAGTGAGTAATAAGGCTTTTGAAAGAATGGTGACTATAAATTGACTTTTCTTGCTAATAAATGCATTCTTTTATATGTTTCTCGAGGCAAACATTCAATTATAGTTTGTTTTAACTAAAAATGTAGGAAATTTTAACTTAAAATTAATTATGAGATTATAAAACCATTTAAAGTAGGTAATAAGGCTT
>NW_018403212.1:5044-5175 GCF_002168275.2 Theobroma umbraticum | reverse complement strand
TATAAATGGACTTTGCTTGCCAATGAATGCCTTTCTCTTTTCGTTTCTCAACTTTGACTTCAATTATAATCTGTTTTAATTAAAAAAGTTAAAAAAAATTCAACTTAAAATCAATTATGAGATTATAAAAC
>NW_018403212.1:4879-5034 GCF_002168275.2 Theobroma umbraticum | reverse complement strand
GAGTAATAAGACTTTTGAAGGAATAAGAGACTATAAATGAACTTTTCTCACCAATGAATGTTTTTTTCTTCATGTTTCTTGAGGTACACATTGAATTATAGTCTGTTTTAACCAAAAATGTAAAAAAAATTAAACATAAAATCAATTTTGAGATA
>NW_018403212.1:4672-4854 GCF_002168275.2 Theobroma umbraticum | reverse complement strand
AGGCTTTTGAAGGAATGGGTGATTATAAATAGACTTTTCTTGTCAATGAATGCCATTTTTTTCATGTTTTTTAAGGAAAACATTCAATTATTGTCTATTTTAGCTAAAAATATAAAAAAACTCAACTTAAAATAAATTATGAGATTATAAAACCATGAAAAGCGAGTAATAAGGCTTTTGAA
>NW_018403212.1:4154-4491 GCF_002168275.2 Theobroma umbraticum | reverse complement strand
TGAAGGAATGGAAGACTATATATGGACTTTTCTTGTCAATAAATGCCTTTTTCTTCATATTTCTCAATGTAGACATTCAATTATAATCTATTTTAATAAAAAAAACTAAAAAAAATTGAATTTAAAATCAATTATGAGAGTATAAAACTATTTAAAGCGAGTAATACGACTTTTGAAGGAATCAGAGACTATAAATGGAATTTTCTTCCAAATAAATGGATTTTTCTGCACATTTTCTTAGGCAGGCATTCAATTATAGTTAGTTTTAATGAAAAATGTAAAATATTTTACTTAAAATCAGTTATGAGATTATAAAACCATTTAAAATGAGTAATAA
>NW_018403212.1:4045-4144 GCF_002168275.2 Theobroma umbraticum | reverse complement strand
GGAATGGATGACTATAAATGGACTTTTTTTGCCAATGAATGCCTTTTTTTTCATGTTTCTCGAAGTAGACATTCAGTTATAATTTTTTTTAACCAAAAA
>NW_018403212.1:3847-4035 GCF_002168275.2 Theobroma umbraticum | reverse complement strand
TTTGAACTTAAAATCAATTATGCAATTATAAAACTATTTAACATGAGTAATAAGGCTTTTAAAAGAATAAGAGACTATAAATGGACTTTTCTTCTAAATAAATGGGTTTTTCGACACGTTTCTTGATGCAGGTAGTCAATTATAGTCTGTTTTTACAAAAATGTAAAAAATTCTACTCAAAATCAATT
>NW_018403212.1:3628-3837 GCF_002168275.2 Theobroma umbraticum | reverse complement strand
AAAACCATTTAAAGCAAGTAATAAAGTTTTTTAAGGAATGGGTTACTATAAATGGACTTTTCTTGCTAATGAATGTCTTTGTTTTGATGTTTCACATGTTAGATAGTCAATTATAATCTGTTTTATCCAAAATTGTAAAAAAATTCAATTTAAAGTCAATTCTGAGATTATAAAACCATTTAAAGTGAGTAATAAGGCTTTTGAAGGAA
>NW_018403212.1:3219-3517 GCF_002168275.2 Theobroma umbraticum | reverse complement strand
AATGTAAAAAAATTCAACTTAAAATTAATTATGAGGTCATAAAACCATTTAAAGAGAGTAATAAGGCTTTCGAAGGAATTGGTGACTAGAAATAAACTTTTCTTGTCAATTAATGTGTTCTTCTTCACGTTTCTTAATGTAGACATTCAATTACAATCTGTTTTAACCAAAAAAGTAAAAAAAATTGAACATAAAATGAATTTTGAGGGTATAAAACCATTTAAAGTGAGTAATAATGCTTTCCAAGGAATAGGTGACTATAAATAGACTTTTCTTGCCAATGAATACCTTTTTCTTC
>NW_018403212.1:2937-3108 GCF_002168275.2 Theobroma umbraticum | reverse complement strand
CATTTAAAGCGAGTAATAAGGCTTTTGAAGGAATGAGAGACTATAAATGGAATTCGTTTCTTAATGAATGGTTTTTTCACATGTTTTTCAAGGTACGCATTCAATTACAATCTATTTTAGCAAAAAATATTAAAGCATTCAACTTAAAATTAATTATGAGATTACAAAATC
>NW_018403212.1:2786-2927 GCF_002168275.2 Theobroma umbraticum | reverse complement strand
AGTAATAAGTCTTTTAAAGGAATGTGAGACTATAAATGGATTTTTTTTCTCAATCAATGGCTTTTTCTACACGTTTCCTAATTCATGCATTGACTTATAGTCTGTTTTAACCAAAAATGTAAAACAAATTCAACTTAAAAT
>NW_018403212.1:2578-2769 GCF_002168275.2 Theobroma umbraticum | reverse complement strand
AGCCATTTAAAGTGAGTGATAAGGCTTTTAAAGAAATGAGTGACCATAAATGGATTTTTTTTTTAGAATGACTGACTTTTTGACACGTTTCCCACGATAGACATTCAATTATAACTTGTTTTAACCAAAAAAGTGAAAAAAAATTAAACTTAAAATTAACTTTGAGATTATAAAACCATTTAAAATGAGTA
>NW_018403212.1:2179-2388 GCF_002168275.2 Theobroma umbraticum | reverse complement strand
AAAAAACTAAACTTAAAATCATTTATGAGATTATAAAACTATTTAAAGTGAGTATTAAGGCTTTTGAAAGAATGGTGACTATAAATTGACTTTTCTTGCTAATAAATGTATTCTTCTATATGTTTCTCGAGGCAAACATTCAATTATTGTTTGTTTTAACTAAAAATGTAGGAAAATTTAACTTAAAATTAATTATGAGATTATAAAAC
>NW_018403212.1:2002-2169 GCF_002168275.2 Theobroma umbraticum | reverse complement strand
GAGTAATAAGGCTTTTGAAGAAATGAGAGACTATAAATGGAATTTTCTTACAAACAAATGGGTTTTTCTATATGTTTCTTGAGGCAAGCAGTCAATTAAAGTCTGTTTTAACTAAAAACGTAAAAAACTTCAACTTAAAATCAATTATGAGATTATAAAACTATTTA
>NW_018403212.1:1574-1737 GCF_002168275.2 Theobroma umbraticum | reverse complement strand
ATAAGGCTTTTAAAGGAATGAGTGACTATAAATAGATTTTTTTTATCAATGAATGTCATTTTTTTCACGTTTCTCTAGGCTTACATTCAATTATTATCTGTTTTATCCCAAAATGTAAAAAAACTCAACTTAAAATCAATTATGAGATTATAAAACCATTGAA
>NW_018403212.1:1031-1375 GCF_002168275.2 Theobroma umbraticum | reverse complement strand
AAAGTGAGTAATAAGGCTTTTGAAGGAATGAGAGACTATGAATGGACTTTTCTTACCAATGAATGCTTTTTTCTTCATATTTCCTAAGGTAGAGATTCAATTATAGTCTGTTTTAACCAATAATGTAAAAAACTAAACTTAAAATCATTTATGAGTTTATAAAACCATTTAAAGCTAGTAATAAGGTTTTTGAAAGAATTGGTGACTATAAATGGACTTTTCTTGCCAATGAATGCATTTTTTTTCTTCACATTTCTTAAGGTAGACATTCAATTATAGTCTATTTTAATCAAAAAAGTAAAAAAAATTGAACTTAAAATCAATTTTTAGATTATAAAACTATT
>NW_018403212.1:873-1021 GCF_002168275.2 Theobroma umbraticum | reverse complement strand
AATAAGGCTTTTCAAGGAATGGGTGGCTATAAATAGACTTTTTTTGCCAATGAATGCATTTTTCTTCACATTTCTTAAGGTAGACATTCAATTATATTCTATTTTAACCAATAATGCAAAAACCTAAACTTAAAATCATTTATGAGAT
>NW_018403212.1:360-863 GCF_002168275.2 Theobroma umbraticum | reverse complement strand
TTTAAAGCTAGTAATAAGGCTTTTCAAAGAATGGGTGACTATAAATAGATTTTTGTTGCTAATGAATGCTTTTCTCCACACATTTCATAAGGTAGACATTCAATTATAGTCTGTTTTAACCAATAATGCAAAAAAAATTGAAGCTGAAATCAATTAGGAGATTATAAAACTATTTAAAGCGAGTAATAAGACCTTTGAAGGAATGGCTAACTATCAATAGACATTTCTTACCAATGAATGTTTTTTTCCTGGTGTTTCTAGAAGTAGGCATTCAATTTTAGTCTGTTTTAATCAAAAATATAAGAAACAAAACTTAAAATCGTTTATGAGAGAATAAAATCATTTAAAGCTGGTAATAAGGATTTTAAAGGAACGGGTGACTATAAATAGACTTTTCTTGCCAATAAATGCATTTCTCTTTACGTTTCTTGGGGTAAGCATTCAATTATAGTTTTTTTTAACCAAAAAAGTAAAAAACTAAACTTAAAATCATTTATGAGATT
>NW_018403212.1:203-350 GCF_002168275.2 Theobroma umbraticum | reverse complement strand
TTAAAGTGAGCAATAAGGCTTTTGAAGGAATAGTGACTATAAATTAACTTTTCTTGCCAATGAATGCATTTCTCTACACGTTTCTTGAGGTAAACATTTAATTATACTCTATTTTAACAAAAAATATAAGAAAATTTAACTTAAAAT
>NW_018403212.1:0-193 GCF_002168275.2 Theobroma umbraticum | reverse complement strand
ATTATAAAACCATTTAAAGCTAGTAATAAGGTTTTTGAAGAAATGGGTGACTATAAATGAATTTTTCTTACAAATAAATGGATTTTTCGATATGTTTCTCGAGGCAAGCAGTCAATGAAAGTCTGTTTTAACTAAAAACATAAAAAACTTCAACTTAAAATCAATTATGAGATTATAAAACCATTTAAAGCGA
>NW_018403211.1:26501-26929 GCF_002168275.2 Theobroma umbraticum | reverse complement strand
AAGTCCATTTATAGTCACCCATTCCTTCAAAAGGCTTATTACTCGCTTTAAACGATTTTATAATCTCATAATAGATTTTAAATTGAATTTTTTTAAATTTTGGGTTAAAACACAATATTTGAATGTCTACCTCAAGAAAGGTGAATAACAGGGCATTCATTGGCAAGAAAAGTCTATTTATAGTCACCCATTTCTGAAGAAGGCTTATTACTTGTTTTAAATGTCTTTATAATCTTATAACTGACTTTAAGTTGAATTGTTTTATATTTTTGGTTAGAATAGACTATAATTAAATGTCTAACTTAAGAAACGTGAAGAAAAAGGCATTCATTTACAAGAAAAGTCCATTTACAGTCACCCATTCCATCAAAAGCCTTATTACTCTCTTGAAATCATTTTATAATCTCCTAATTGATTTTAAGTTGAAT
>NW_018403211.1:24455-26460 GCF_002168275.2 Theobroma umbraticum | reverse complement strand
GCGAAACGTGAAGAAAAAAGCATTCATAGGGAAGAAAAGTCCATTTATAGTCACTGATTCCTTCAAAAGGTTTATTACTAGCTTTAAATGGTTTTATAATCTCATAACTGATTTTAAGTTGAACTGTTTTACACTTTTGGTTACCAAAAATAATAATTGAATGTGTACATAGAGAAACATAAAGAAACAAGCATTCATTGGCAAGAAAAGTCCATCTATAGTCGCCCATTCCTTAAAAAGGCTTATTACTCGTTTTAACTGGTTTTATAATCTCATTACTGATTTTAACTTAAATTTTTCTACATTTTTCTTTAAAATAGTCTATAATTGAATGCCTACCTTGAGAAACATGAAGAAAAAAGAATTCATTGGCAAGAAAAGTCCATTTATAGTCACCCATTCCTTCAAAAGGTTTATTACTCGCTTTAAATGGTTTTATAATCTCATAATAGATTTTAAGTTGAATTTTTTTAAATTTTTGGTTAATATAGATAATAATTGAATGTCTAACTCAAGAAACGTGAATAAATGGGCATTCATTGGCAAGGAAAGTCAATTTATAGTCACCCATTCCTTAAAAAGGCTTATTACTTGCTTTAATAAGGTTTATAATCTCATAACTGACTTTCAGTTGAATTTTTTTACATTTTTGGATAAAACAGACTATAATTGAATGTTTACCGCAAGAAACGTGAAGGAAAATGCATTAATTGACAAGAAAAGTCTATTTATAGTCACCCATTCCTTCAAAAGTCTTATTACTCGCTTAAAATGGTTTTATAATCTCCTAATTGATTTTCGGTTGAATTGTTTTACATTTTTCATTAAAACAGATTACAATTAAATGTGTCTTGGGAAACATGGAGAAAAAAGCATTCATTGAGAAGAAAAGTCCATTTATAGTCGCCTATTCCTTCAAAAGGTTTATTACTCACTTTAAATGGTTTTATAATCTCATAATTGATTTTAAGATGAATTGTTTTACACTTTTGATTACAACAAATAATAATTGAATGTGTACTTAGAGAAACGTAAAGAAACATGCATTCATTGGCAAGAAAGGTCCATTTATAGTCACATATTCCTTATAAAGGTTTATTACTCGCTTTAACTGATTTTATAATCTCATTATTGATTTTAAGTTGAATTTTTGTACATTTTTTGTTAAAATAGACTATAATTGAACGTCTACCTCCATAAACATGAAGAAAAAGGGATTCATTGACAAGAAAAGTCCATTTATAGTCACCCATTCCTTCAAAACTTGTTTTACTCACTTTCAATGGTTTTATAATCTCTTAATTGATTTTAAGTTGAATTGTTTTACATTTTTTACTAAAACAGACTGGAATTGAATGTGTCCTGAGAAGCATGTAGAAAAAAATAATTCATTGCCAAGAAAAGTCCATTTATAATCACTCATTCTGTCAAAAGACTTATTACTCGCTTTAAATGGTTTTATAATCTTATAACTGATTTTAAGTTTAATTGTTTTACCTTTTTTGTTACAACAAGCAATAATTGAATGTGTACCTGGAGAAACGTGAAGAAACAAGCATTCATTGGCAAGAAAAGTCCATTTACAGTCACCGATTCCTTCAAAAGGTATATTACTCGCTTTAATTATTTTTATAACATCATAACTTATTTTAAGAAAACTTTTTCTATATTTTGGGTTAAAACAGACTATAATTGATTGTGCACATTGAGAAACATGAAGAAAAAGCATTCATTGGCAAGAAAATTCCATTTATAGTCTCCCATTTCTTCAAAAGGCTTATTACTCGCTTTAAATGGTTTTATAATGTTATAACTGATTTTAAGTTGAATTTTTTACATTTTTGGTTAAAACAAACAATATTTGAATGTCAACCTCAAGAAACGTGAATAAAAGGACATTAATTGGCAGAAAAAGTCTATTTATAGTCACCCATTCCTTAAAAAAGCTTATTACTCGGTTTAAATGGTTTTATAATCTCATAACTGACTTTAAGTTGAATTTTTT
>NW_018403211.1:24260-24355 GCF_002168275.2 Theobroma umbraticum | reverse complement strand
AGGTGCACATTCAATTATAGTCTATTTTAACAAAAAATGTAGAAAAACTCAACTTAAAATAAGCTATGAGATTATAAAACTAATTAAAGTGAGTA
>NW_018403211.1:24049-24250 GCF_002168275.2 Theobroma umbraticum | reverse complement strand
TGAAGGAATCGGTGACTGTAAATGAACTTTTCTTGCCAATGAATACTTGTTTCTTCACGTTTCTCTAGGAACACATTCAATTATTGTTTGTTGTAACCGAAAATATAAAACAATTCAATTTAAAATCAGTTATGAGATTATAAAACCAGTTAAAGCGAGTAATAAGCATTTTTAAGCAATGGGTGACTCTAAATGGATTTT
>NW_018403211.1:23914-24039 GCF_002168275.2 Theobroma umbraticum | reverse complement strand
GAATGCTTGTTTCTTCACGTTTCTCTAGGTACACATTCAATTATTGCTTGTTGTAACAAAAAATGTAAAACAATTAAACTTAAAATCAGTTATGAGATTATAAAACCATTTAAAGCGAGTAATAA
>NW_018403211.1:23432-23548 GCF_002168275.2 Theobroma umbraticum | reverse complement strand
CTTTTTCTTCACGTTTATGGAGGTAGACATTTAATTATAGTCTGTTTTAACAAAAAATGTACAAAAATTCAACTTAAAATCAGTAATGAGATTATAAAATCAGTTAAAGCGAGTAA
>NW_018403211.1:23254-23376 GCF_002168275.2 Theobroma umbraticum | reverse complement strand
TTCTCTAGGTACACATTCAATTATTGTTTGTTGTAATCAAAAGTGTAAAATAATTCATCTTAAAATCAGTCATGAGATTATAAAACCATTTAAAGCGAGTAATAAACCTTTTGAAGGAATAG
>NW_018403211.1:21007-23154 GCF_002168275.2 Theobroma umbraticum | reverse complement strand
ACATTTTTGGTTAAAACAGACTATAATTGAATATCTAACTCCATAAACGTGAAGAAAAAGGGATTCATTTACAAGAAAAGTCCATTTATAGTCACCCATTCCTTCAAAAGCCTAATTACTCGCTTGAAATGATTTTATAATCTCCTAATTGATTTTTAGTTGAATTGTTTTACGTTTTTCATTAAAATAGACTACAATTGAATGTGACTTGAGAAACGTGGAGAAAAATGCATTCATTGGGAAGAAAAGTCCATTTATAGTCACCTATTCCATCAAAAGGTTTATTACTCGCTTTAAATGGTTTTATAATCTCATAACTGATTTTAAGATGAATTGTTTTACACTTTTGATTACAACAAATAATAATTGACTGTGTACGAAGAGAAACGTAAAGAAACAGGTATTCATTGGCAAGAAAAGTCCATTTATAGTCACCTATTTCTTAAAAAGGTTTATTACTCGCTTTAACTGATTTTATAATCTCATTACTTATTTTAAGTTGAATTTTTCTACATTTTTGGTTAAAGTAGACTATAATTAAATATCTACCTCCATAAACGTGAAGAAAAAGGGATTCATTTAGAAGAAAAGTCCGTTTATAGTCACCCATTCCTTCAAAACCCGTATTACTCACTTTCAATGGTTTTATAATCTGTTAATTGATTTTAAGTTGAATTGTTTTACATTTTTTATTAAAACAGACTATAATTGAATGTGTCTGGAGAAGCATGTAGAAAAAAGAATTCATTGGCAAGAAAAGTCCATTTATAGTCACTCATTCAGTTAAAAGACTTATTACTCGCTCTAAATGGTTTTATAATCTCATAACTGATTTTAAGTTGAATTGTTCTACATTTTTTGTTGTAACAAGCAATAATTGAATGTGTTCCTAGTGAAATGTGAAGAAACAAGCATTCATTAGCAAGAAAAGTGCATTTACAGTCACCGATTCCTTCAGAAGGCTTATTACTCGCTTTAACTGGTTTTATAATCTCATAACTTATTTTAAGCAAAATTTTTCTATATTTCTGGTTAAAACAGACTATAAATGATTGTACACCTTGACAAACATGAAGAAAAAGCATTCATTGGCAAGAAAAGTCCATTTATAGTCACCTATTTCTTCAAAAGGCTTATTACTCGCTTTAAATGGTTTTATAATCTTATAACTTATTTAAGTTGAATTTTTTACATTTTTGGTTAAAACAGACAATATTTGAATGTCTACCTCAAGAAACGTGAAGAGAAGGACATTCACTGGCAGGAAAAGTCCATTTATAGTTACCCATTCCTTAAAAAAGTTTATTACTCGCATTAAATGGTTTTATAATCTCATAATTGACTTTAAGTTGAATTTTTTTACATTTTTAGTTAAAACAGACTATAATTGAATGTCTACCTTGAGAAACGTGAAGAAAAAGAGATTCTTTTTAAAGAAAAATCTATTTAAGGTAAGTCATTCCTTCAAAAGCCTTATTACTCACTTTAAATGGTTTTATAATATCCTAATTGATTTGAAGTTCAATAGTTTCGCATTTTTCATTAGAACAGATTACAATTGAATGTGTATCTTGAGAAACATGAAGAAAAAAGTATTCATTGGCGAGAAAAGTCCATTTATAGTAACTCATTCCTTCAAAGGTTTGTGGCTCGCTTTAAATGATTTTATAATCTTGTAACTGATTTTAAGTTGAATTGGTTTACATTTTTAGTTAAAACAGACAATAATTGAATGTGTATCTTGAGAAACGTGAAGAAAAAAGCATTCATTGGCAAGAACAGTCCATTTATAGTCACTCATTACTTTAAAAGGCTTATAACTCGCTTTAAATAGTTTTATAATCTCATAAACGATTTTAAGTCAAATTTTTTTACATTTTTGGCTAAAACAGATTATAATTGAATGTCTACCTCAAGAAACATAAGGAAAAAGAAATTCATTAGCAAGAAAAATCTATTTATAGTCACTCATTCTTTCAAAAGGCTTATTACTCGCTTTAAATAGTTTTATAATCTCATAACTGATTTTAAGTTGAATTTTTTTATATTTTTGGGTAAAACAGACTATAATTGAATACCTACCTTTAGAAACATTAAGAAAAACGGATTCATTGGCAAGAAAAGTCTATTTATAGTCACTTATTCCT
>NW_018403211.1:20019-20152 GCF_002168275.2 Theobroma umbraticum | reverse complement strand
TTTAAATGGTTTTATAATCTCATAACTGATTCTAAGTTGAATTGTTTTATACTTTTGGTTACAAAAAATAATAATTGAATGTATACCTAGAGAAACATAAAGAAACAAGCATTCATTAGCAAGAAAAGTCCAT
>NW_018403211.1:19848-20009 GCF_002168275.2 Theobroma umbraticum | reverse complement strand
CCATTCCTTCAAAAGGCTTATTACTCATTTTAACTAGTTTTATAATCTCATTACTGATTTTAAGTTAAATTTTTCTACATTTTTGTTTAAAACAGACAATAATTGATTGCCTACCTTGAGAAATGTGAAGAAAAATGAATTCATTGGCAAGAAAAGTCCAT
>NW_018403211.1:19273-19567 GCF_002168275.2 Theobroma umbraticum | reverse complement strand
TTTTGGTTAAAAGAGACTGTAATTGAATGTCTACCATGAGAAACGTGAACAAAAAGGCATTCATTGACAACAAAAGTCTATTTATAGTCACCCATTCCTTTAAAAGCCTTATTAGCCGCTTGAAATGGTTTTATAATCTCCTAATTGATTGTAGTTGAATTGTTTTACATTTTTCATTAAAATAGACTACAATTGAATGTGTCTCAAGAAACGTGGAGAAAAATGCATTCACTGGGAAGAAAAGTCCATTTATAGTCACCTCTTCCTTCAAAAGGTTTATTACTCGCTTTAAAT
>NW_018403211.1:18703-18791 GCF_002168275.2 Theobroma umbraticum | reverse complement strand
ATTTTAAGTTGAATTGTTTTACATTTTTTATTAAAATAGACTATAATTGAATGTGTCTTGAGAAGCATGTAGAAAAAAGAATTCATTG
>NW_018403211.1:18608-18693 GCF_002168275.2 Theobroma umbraticum | reverse complement strand
TCCATTTATAGTCACTCATTCCATCAAAAGACTTATTACTCACTTTAAATGGTTTTATAATCTCATAACTGATTTTAAGTTGAAT
>NW_018403211.1:18316-18591 GCF_002168275.2 Theobroma umbraticum | reverse complement strand
TACAACAAACAATAATTGAATGTGTACCTAGAGAAACATGAAGAAACAAGCATTTATCGGCAAGAAAAGTTCATTTACAGTCACCGATTCCTTCAAAAGGCTTATTACTCACTTTATCTGGTTTTATAATCTCATAACTTATTTTGAGTAAAAGTTTTCTATATTTCTGGTTAAAACAGACTATAATTGATTGTGCACCTTGAGAAACACGAAGAAAAAGCATTCATTGGGAAGAAAAGTCCATTTATAGTCACCCATTTTTTCAAAAAGCTTAT
>NW_018403211.1:18208-18306 GCF_002168275.2 Theobroma umbraticum | reverse complement strand
AAATGGTTTTATAATCTTATAACTGATTTTAAGTTAAATTTTTTACATTTTTAGTTAAAACAGACAATATTTCAATGTCTACCTCAAGAAACGTGAAG
>NW_018403211.1:18072-18198 GCF_002168275.2 Theobroma umbraticum | reverse complement strand
TCATTGGCAAGAAAAGTCAATTTATAGTCACCCATTCCTTAAAAAAGCTTATTACTTGCTTTAAATGGTTTTAAAATCTCATAACTGACTTTAAGTTGAATTTTTTTATATTTTTAGTTAAAACAG
>NW_018403211.1:17851-18062 GCF_002168275.2 Theobroma umbraticum | reverse complement strand
AATGTTTACCTTGAGAAACGTGAAGAAAAAGAGATTCTTTTTAAAGAAATATCTATTTAAAGTAACCCATTCCTTCAAAAGTCTTATTACTTTTAAATTGTTTTATAATATCCTGATTGATTTGAAATTCAATTGTTTCACATTTTTCATTAAAACAGACTTTAATTGAATGTGTATCTTGAAAAATATGAAAAAAAAAGTATTCATTGGC
>NW_018403211.1:17726-17841 GCF_002168275.2 Theobroma umbraticum | reverse complement strand
CATTTATAGTCACCCATTCCTTCATAATGCTTATTACTCGCTTTAAATGATTTTATAATCTCGTAACCGATTTTAAGTTGAATTGTTTTACATTTTTATTTAAAATAGACAATAA
>NW_018403211.1:17634-17716 GCF_002168275.2 Theobroma umbraticum | reverse complement strand
ACCTTGAGAAATGTGAAGAAAAAAGCATTCATTGGCAAGAAAAGTCAATATATAGTCATCCATTACTTTAAAAGGCTTATTA
>NW_018403211.1:17422-17624 GCF_002168275.2 Theobroma umbraticum | reverse complement strand
ATAGTTTTATAATCTTATAACTGATTTTAAGTCAAATTTTTTTACATTTTTATCTAAAACAGACTATAATTGAAGTCTACCTTGAGAAACGTAAGGAAAAAGAGATTCATTAGTAAGAAAAGTCCATTTACAGTCACCCATTCTTTCCAAAGGCATATTGCTTACTTTAAATAGTTTTATAATCTCATAACTGATTTTAAGT
>NW_018403211.1:15722-17177 GCF_002168275.2 Theobroma umbraticum | reverse complement strand
ATTTTTTTAAATTTTTGGTTAAAACAGACAATAATTGAATGTCTACCTCAAAAAACGTGAATAAAAGGGCATTCATTGGCAAGAAAAGTCCATTTATAGCCACCTATTCATTAAGAAGGGTTATTACTTGCCTTAAATCATTTTGTAATCTTATAACTGACTTTAAGTTCAATTGTTTTACATTTTTAATTAAAACAGACTATAATTGAATGTCTACCATGAGAAACATGAAGAAAAAGGCATTCATTGACAAGAAAAGTCCATTTAAAGTCACCTATTCCATCAAAAGCCTTATTACTCGCTTGAAATCGTTTTATAATCTCCTAATTAATTTTAAGTTGAATTATTTTACATTTTTCATTAAAAGAAACGAAAAGTGAATGTGTCTTAGGAAACGTGAAGAAAAAAGCATTCATTGGCAAGAAAAGTCCATTTATAGTCACCTATTCCTTCAAAAGGTTTATTAGATGTTTTAAATAGTTTTATAATCTCATAACTGATTTTAAGTTGAATTGTTTTACACTTTTGGTTACAACAAACAATAATTGAATGTGTACCTAGAGAAACATAAAGAAGCAAGCATTCATTGGCAAGAAAAGTCTATTTATAGTCACCCATTGCTTAAAAAGGCTTATTTCTCTCTTTAACTGGTTTTATAATCTCATTCCTGATTTTAAGTTGAATTTTTCTACATTTTTATTTAAAACAGACTATAATTGAGTGCCTACCTTGAGAAACATGAAGAAAAAAGGATTCATTGGCAAGAAAAGTCCACTTATAGTCACGCATTTCTTCGAAATGCTTACTTATCGCTTTAAATGGTTTTATAATCTCATAACAGATTCTAAATTGAATTTTTTTAAACTTTTAGCTAAGACAAAGAATAATTGAATGTTTACCTCAAGAAACGTGAATAAAAGGGCATTCATTGGCAAGAAAAGTCCATTTATAGTCACCCATTCCTTAAGAAGGCTTATTACTTGCTTTAAAAGGTTTTATAATCTCATAACTGACTTTAAGTTGAATTTTTTTACATATTTGGTTAAAACGGAGTATAATAGAATGTCTACAGTAAGAAACGTGAAGAAAAAAGCATTCATTAATAAGAAAAGTTCATTTATAGTCACCCATTCCTTCAAAAGCCCTATTACTCGCTTGGAATGGTTTTATAATCTCCTAATTGATTTTAAGTTGAATTTTTTTACATTTTTGGTTAAAACAGACAATATTTGAATGTCTAGCTTAAGAAACGTGAAGAAAAAGGTATTCATTGGCAAGAAAAGATCATTTATAGTCACTCATTCCTTAAAAATGCTTATAATCTAATAACTAACTTTAAGTTGAATTTTTTTACATTTTTATTTAAAACAGACTATAATTGATTGTCTACCTTAAGAAACGTGAAGAAAAAGAGATTCTTTGGAAAGAAAAGTCCTTTTACAGTCACCCATTCAT
>NW_018403211.1:15297-15535 GCF_002168275.2 Theobroma umbraticum | reverse complement strand
AAAAGCATTCATTGGCAAGAAAAGTCTATTTATAGTCACTCATTCATTCAAAAGGCTTATTACTCGCTTGAAATGGTTTTATAATCTCCTAATTCATTTTTAGTTGAATTGTTTTACATTTTTCATTAAAACAGACTACAATTGAATGTGTCTTCAAAAATGTGGAGAAAAAGGCATTCATTGGGAAGAAAAGTCCATTTATAGTCACCTATTCCTTTAAAAGGTTTATTACTCGCTT
>NW_018403211.1:15085-15229 GCF_002168275.2 Theobroma umbraticum | reverse complement strand
AAGGCTTATTACTCGCTTTAACTGATTTTATAATCTCCTTACTGATTTTATGTTGAATATTTTTACATTTTTGGTTAAAACAGATTATAATTGAATGTCTACCTTCATAAACGTGATAAAAAAGGGATTCATTGACAAGAAAAA
>NW_018403211.1:14851-14985 GCF_002168275.2 Theobroma umbraticum | reverse complement strand
TTCATTGGCAAGAAAAGTCCATTTATAGCCACCCATTCCTTAAAAAGGCTTATTTCTCTCTTTAATTGGTTTTATAATCTCATTGCTGATTTTAAGTTGAATTTTTCTACATTTTTGTTTAAAACACACTATAA
>NW_018403211.1:14582-14840 GCF_002168275.2 Theobroma umbraticum | reverse complement strand
CCTTGAGAAACATGAAGAAAAAGGGATTCATTGGCAAGAAAAGTCCATTTATAGCCACCCATTCCTTCGAATGGCTTACTTATCACTTTAAATGATTTTATAATCTCATAACAGATTTTAAATTAAATTTTTTTAAAACTTTTAGTTAAGACAAACAATAATTGAATGTCTACCTCAAGAAACGTGAATAAAAGGGCATTCATTGGTAAGGAAAGTCCATTTATAGTCACCCATTCCTTAAGAAGGCTTATTACTTGC
>NW_018403211.1:14434-14572 GCF_002168275.2 Theobroma umbraticum | reverse complement strand
TTTATAATCTCATAACTGACTTTAAGTTGAATTTTTTTACATATTTGATTAAAATGGACTATAATAGAATGTCTACAGTGAGAAACGTGAAGAAAAAAGCATTCATTAACAAGAAAAGTCTATTTATAGTCACCCATT
>NW_018403211.1:14078-14344 GCF_002168275.2 Theobroma umbraticum | reverse complement strand
TGATTTTAAGTTAAATTGTTTTACATTTTTCATTAAAACAGACTACAATTGAATGTGTCTTGGGAAATGTGAAGAGAAAAGCATTCATTGGGAAGAAAAGTCCATTTGTACTCACCTATTCCTTCAAAAGGTTTATTACACTTTAAATGGTCTTATAATCTCATAACTGATTTTAAGTTGAATTGTTTTACACTTTTGGTTTCAACAAACAATAATTGAATGTGTACTTAGAGAAACATAAAGAAACAAGCATTCATTGGCAAGAA
>NW_018403211.1:12476-14068 GCF_002168275.2 Theobroma umbraticum | reverse complement strand
ATAGTCACCCATTCCTTAAAAAGGCTTATTACTCGCTTTAACTGATTTTCTAATCTCATTACTGATTTTAAGTTGAATGTTTCTACATTTTTTATTAAAACATACTATAATTGAATGTCTACCTTCATAAACATGAAGAAAAATGGATTCATTAACAAGAAAACTCTATTTATAGTCACCCATTCCTTCAAAAGCCTTATTACTCGCTTTAAATGATTTTATAATCTCTTAATTGATTTTAAGTTGAATTGTTTTACATTTTTTATTAAAACAGACTACAATTGAATGTGTCTTAAGAAGCTTGAAGAAAAAAGAATTCATTGGCGAGAAAAGTCTATTTATAGTCACCCATTCCTTTAAAAGGCTTATTACTCGCTTTAAATGGTTTTATAATCTCATAACTGATTTTAAGTTGAGTTATTTTACATTTTTTATTACAACAAACAATAATTGAATGTGTACCTAGAGAAACGTGAAGAAATAAGCATTCATTGGCAAGAAAAGTCTATTTACAGTCACCGATTCCTTCAAAAGGCTTATCACTCGCTTTAATTACTTTTCTAATCTCCTAACTGATTTTATGTTGAATGTTTTACATTTTTTGTTAAAACAGACTGTAATTGAATGTGCACCTTGAGAAACGTGAGGAAAAAAATATTCATTCGCAAGAAAAGTCCATATATAGTCACCCATTGCTTCAAAAGGCTTATTACTCGCTTAAAATGGTTTTATAATCTCATAACTAATTTTAAGTTGAATTTTTTACATTTTTGGTTAAAACAGACAATATTTGAATATCTACCTTAAGAAACATGAAGAAAAGGGTATTCATTGGTAAGAAAAGTCCATTTATAGTCACTCATTTCTTAAAAATGCTTATTACTCGCTTTAAATAATTTTATAAACTAATAACTGACATTAAGTTCAATTTTTTTACTTTTTTATTTAAAACAGATTATAATTGAATTTCTACCTTAAGAAACATGAAGAAAAAGAAATTCTTTGGAAAGAAAAGTCCATTTACACTCACCCATTCTTTCAAAAGCCTTATTACTCGCTTTAAATGGTTTTATAATATTCTAATTGATTTGGAGTTGAATTGTTTCACATTTTTCATTAAAACAGACTACAATTGAACGTGTACCTTGAGAAACATTAAGAAAAAAGCATTCATTGGCAAAAAAAGTCCATTTATAGTCACTCATTCCTTCAAAAGGCTTATTACTCGCTCGAAATGGTTTTATAATCTCCTAATTGATTTTTAGTTGAATTATTTTACATTTTTCATTAAAATAGACTACAATTGAATGTGTCTTGGGAAACATGGAGAAAAATGCATTCATTGGGAAGAAAATTCCATTTATAGTCACCTATTCCTTCAAAAGGTTTATTACTCGCTCTAAATGGTTTTATAATCTTATTACTGATTTTAAGTTAAATTTTTCTACATTTTTGTTTAAAATAGACTATAATTGAATACCTACCTTGATAGACATGAAGAAAAATGAATTCATTGGCATGAAAAGTCCATTTAGAGTCACCCATTTCTTCAAAAGGTTTATTACTCACTTTAAATGGTTTTATAATCTCAT
>NW_018403211.1:12012-12138 GCF_002168275.2 Theobroma umbraticum | reverse complement strand
TAATCTCATAACTGATTTTAAGATGAATTGTTTTACACTTTTGATTACAACAAACAATAATTGAATGTGTATCAAGAGAAACATAAAGAAACAAGCATTCATTGGCAAGAAAAGTCCATTTATAGT
>NW_018403211.1:11618-11865 GCF_002168275.2 Theobroma umbraticum | reverse complement strand
TTTTCTACATTTTTTGTTAAAACAGACTATAATTGAATGTCTACCTCCATAAACGTGAAGAAAAAAGGATTCATTGACAAGAAAAGTCTATTTAAAGTAACCCATTCCTTCAAAAGCCTTATTACAAGTTTTAAATGGTTTTATAATGTCCTAATTGATTTGAAATTCAATGGTTTCACATTTTTCATTAAAACAGACTATAATTGAACGTGTACCTAGAGAAATATGAAAAAAAAAGTATTCATTG
>NW_018403211.1:11408-11608 GCF_002168275.2 Theobroma umbraticum | reverse complement strand
TCCATTTATAGTCACTCATTCCTTTAAAATGCTTATTACTCGCTTTAAATGATTTTATAATCTCGTAACTGATTTTAAGTTAAATTGTTTTACATTTTTTGTTACAATAAGCAATAATTGAATGTGTACCTAGAGAAACGTGAAGGAACAAGCATTCATTGGCAAGAAAAGTCCATTTATAGTCACCTATTCCTTAAAAA
>NW_018403211.1:11275-11379 GCF_002168275.2 Theobroma umbraticum | reverse complement strand
AATCTCAGTACTGATTTTAAGTTATATTTTTCTACATTATTTGTTAAAACAGACTATAATTCAATTTTTACCTCCATAAATGTGAAGAAAAAGGGATTCATTGA
>NW_018403211.1:11073-11265 GCF_002168275.2 Theobroma umbraticum | reverse complement strand
CCATTTATAGTCACCCATTCCTTCAAAACCCGTATTTCTTGCTTTCAATGGTTTTATAATCTCTTAATTGATTTTAAGTTGAATTGTTTTGTATTTTTTATTAAAACAGACTATAATTGAATGTGTCTTGAGAAGCATGTAGAAAAAAGAATTCATTGACAAGAAAAGTCCATTTATAGTCACTCATTCCGT
>NW_018403211.1:10756-11052 GCF_002168275.2 Theobroma umbraticum | reverse complement strand
TAAATGGTTTTATAATCTCATAACTGATTTTAAGTTGAATTGTTTGACATTTTTTGTTACAACAAGCAATAATTAAATGTGTACCTACAAAAATGTGAAGAAACAAGCATTCATCGACAAGAAATGTCCATTTACAGTCACCGATTCATTTAAAAGGCTTATTACACGCTTTAATTGGTTTTATAATCTCATAATATATTTTAAGTAAAAGTTTTCTACTCTTCTACTTAAAATAGACTATAATTGATTGTGCACCTTGAGAAACACGAAGAAAAAGCATTCATTGGTAAGAAAAG
>NW_018403211.1:10560-10724 GCF_002168275.2 Theobroma umbraticum | reverse complement strand
TTATTACTCGCTTTAAATGGTTTTATAATCTCATAACTAATTTTAAGTTGAATTGTTTACACTTTTTGTTAAAACAGACAATATTTGAATGTCTACCTCAAAAAACGTGAAGAAAAGGACATTCATTGGCAGGAAAAGTCCATTTATAGTCACCCATTCCTTAA
>NW_018403211.1:10329-10550 GCF_002168275.2 Theobroma umbraticum | reverse complement strand
TACTCACTTTAAATGGTTTTATAATCTCATAACTGACTTTAAGTTGAATTTTTATTACATTTTTAGTTAAAACAGACTATAATTGAAAGTTTACCTCCATAAACGTGAAGAAAAAGAGATTCTTTTTGAAGAAAAGTCTATTTAAAGTAACCCATTCCTTCAAAAGTCTTATTACTCACTTTAAATGGTTTTATAATATCCTAATTGATTTGAAATTCAAT
>NW_018403211.1:9935-10053 GCF_002168275.2 Theobroma umbraticum | reverse complement strand
TTCATTGGCAAGAAAAGTCCATTTATAGTCACTCATTCCTTCAAAATGTTTATTGCTCGCTTTGAATGATTTTATAATCTCGTAACTGATTTTAAGTTGAATTGTTTTACATTTTTAT
>NW_018403211.1:9451-9592 GCF_002168275.2 Theobroma umbraticum | reverse complement strand
AATAGTTTTATAATCTCATAATTGATTTTAAGTCAAATTTTTTTACATTTTTGGGTAAAAAAGACTATAATTGAATGTCTCCCTTTAGAAATAGTAAGAAAAGGATTCATTGGCAAGAAAAGTCCATTTATAGTCACTCAT
>NW_018403211.1:9304-9441 GCF_002168275.2 Theobroma umbraticum | reverse complement strand
GGCTTATTACTCGTTTTAAATGGTTTTATAATCTCATAACAGATTTTAAGTTGAGTTTTTTTAAATTTTTGATTAAAACAGACAATAATTGAATGTCTACCTCATGAAACATGAATAAAAGGGCATTCATTGGCAAG
>NW_018403211.1:9191-9294 GCF_002168275.2 Theobroma umbraticum | reverse complement strand
TTATAGTCACCCATTCCTTAAGAAGGTTGCTTACTTGCTTTAAATCATTTTATAATCTTATAACTGACTTTAAGTTCAATTGTTTTACATTTTTAGTTAAAAC
>NW_018403211.1:8814-8985 GCF_002168275.2 Theobroma umbraticum | reverse complement strand
AATTATTTTACATTTTTCATTAAAAGAAACCACAAGTGAATGTGTCTTAGGAAACATGAAGAAAAAAGCATTCATTGGCAAGAAGAGTCCATTTATAGTCACCTATTCCTTCAAAAGGTTTATTAGACGTTTTAAATGGTTTTATAATCTCATAACTGATTTTAAGTTGAA
>NW_018403211.1:8515-8681 GCF_002168275.2 Theobroma umbraticum | reverse complement strand
TTCATTGGCAAGAAAAGTCCATTTATAGTCACCCATTCCTCAAAAAGCCTTATTTCTCTCTTTAACTGATTTTATAATCTCATTGCTGATTTTAAGTTAAATTTTTCTACATTTTTGTTTAAAACACACTATAATTAAATGCCTACCTTGAGAAACATGAAGAAAA
>NW_018403211.1:8146-8307 GCF_002168275.2 Theobroma umbraticum | reverse complement strand
TTCCTTAAGAAGGCTTATTACTTGCTTTAAAAGGTTTTATAATCTCATAACTGAGTTTAAGTTGAATTGTTTTACATATTTGGTTAAAACAGACTATAATACAATGTCTACAGTGAGAAACGTGAAGAAAAAAGCATTCATGAATAAGAAAAGTCCATTTA
>NW_018403211.1:7967-8123 GCF_002168275.2 Theobroma umbraticum | reverse complement strand
CTTATTACTCGCTTGAAATGGTTTTATAATCTCCTAATTGATTTTAAGTTGAATCGTTTTATATTTTTCATTAAAACAGACTAAAATTGAATGTGTCTTGGGAAACGTGAAGAGAAAAGCATTCATTGGGAAGAAAAGTCCATTTATACTCACCTA
>NW_018403211.1:7739-7957 GCF_002168275.2 Theobroma umbraticum | reverse complement strand
AGGTTTATTACTCACTTTAAATGGTTTAATAATCTCATAACTGATTTTAAGTTGAATTGTTTTGCACTTTTGGTTACAACAAACAATAATTGAAAGTGTACCTAGAGAAACATAAAGAAACAAGCATTCATGGGCAAGAAAAGTCCATTTATAGTCACTCATTCCTTAAAAAGGCTTATTACTCTCTTTAACTGATTTTAAGTTAAATGTTTTTACAT
>NW_018403211.1:7628-7729 GCF_002168275.2 Theobroma umbraticum | reverse complement strand
AACAGACTATAATTGAATGTCTACCTTCGTAAACATGAAGAAAAACGGATTCATTAACAAGAAAAATCCATTTATAGTCACTCATTCCTTCGAAAGCCTTA
>NW_018403211.1:7476-7618 GCF_002168275.2 Theobroma umbraticum | reverse complement strand
TAAATGATTTTATAATCTCTTAATTGTCTTTAAGTTGAATTGTTTTATATTTTTTATTAAAACAGACAACAATTGAATGTGTCTTGAGAAGCTTGTAGAAAAAAGAATTCATTGGCAAGAAAAGTCCATTTATAGTCACCCA
>NW_018403211.1:7366-7466 GCF_002168275.2 Theobroma umbraticum | reverse complement strand
AGGCTTATTACTCGCTTTAAATGCCTTTATAATCTCATAACTGATTTTAAGTTGAATTGTTTTACACTTTTTATTACAACAAACAATAATTGAATGTGTA
>NW_018403211.1:7048-7266 GCF_002168275.2 Theobroma umbraticum | reverse complement strand
TTCTTAAGGTGCACAATCAATTATGGTCTAATTTAACTAGAAGTATAGAAAACTTTTACTTAAAATAATTTATGAGATAATAGAACCAATTAAAGCGAGTAATAAGCCTTTTGAATGAATCGGTGACTGTAAATGGACTTTGCTTGCCGATGAATGCTTCTTTCTTCACATTTCTCTAGGTACACATTCAATTATTGTTTGTTGCAATCAAAAGTGTA
>NW_018403211.1:5460-7038 GCF_002168275.2 Theobroma umbraticum | reverse complement strand
TCTTAAAATCAGTTATGAGATTATAAAACCATTTAAAGCGGGTAATAAACCTTTTGAAGGAATAGGTGAATATAAATGGACTTTTCTTCCTAATGAATACCTTTTTCTCCACGTTTCTCAAGACACATTCAATTGTAGTCTATTTTAATGAAAAATGTAAAATAATTCAACTAAAAATCAATCAGGAGATTATAAAACCATTTCAAGCGAGTAATAAGGCTTTTGAAGGAATTGGTGATTATAAATGGACTTTTCATAGCAATGAATGCCTTTTTCTTCACGTTTATGGGGGTAGACATTGAATTATAGTCTGTTTTAAAAAAAATTGTAGAAAAATTCAACTTAAAATCAGTAATGAGATTATAAAATCAGTTAAAGTGAGTAATAAACCTTTCTAAGGAATAGGTGACTATGAATGGACTTTTCTTGCCAATGAATGCTTGTTTCTTCACGTTTCTCTAGGAACACATTCAATTATTGCTTGTTGTAACAAAAAATGTAAAACAATTCAACTTAAAATTAGTTACGAGATTATAAAATCATTTAAAGCGAGTAATAAGCATTTTGAAGGAATGAGTGACTATAAATGGACTTTTCTTGCTAATGAATTCTTTTTTTTCATATTTCTAGAGGTACAAGTTCAATTATAGTCTGTTTTAATGAAAAATGTGAAACAATTGAATTTCAAATCAATTAGGATATTATAAAACCATTTAAAGCTTGTAATAAGGCTTTTGAAGGAGTGGGTTACTTTAAATAGACTTTTCTTGTCAATGAATCCCTTTTGCTTCATGTTTATGGAGGTAGACATTCAATGATAGTCTGTTTTAACAAAAAATGTAGAAAAATTCAACCTAAAATCAGTAATGAGATTATAAAATCAGTTGAAGCGAGTAATAAACCTTTTTAAGGAATAGGTGACTATAAATGGACTTTTCTTGCCAATGAATGCTTGTTTCTTTATGTTTATCTTGGAACACATTCAATTATTGTTTGTTGTAATCAAAAGTGTACAACAATTCATCTTAAAATCAGTTATGAGATTATAAAACCACTTAAAGCGAGTAATAAACCTTTTGAAGGAATAGGTGACTATAAATGGACTTTTCTTCCCAATGAATGCATTTTTCTCCATGTTTCTCAAGGCACATTCAATTGTAGTTTATTTTAATGGAAAATGTAAAACAATTCAACTAAAAATCAATTAGGAGATTATAAAACCATTTCAAGCGAGTAATAAGGCTTTTGAAGAAATAAGTGACAATAAATGGACTTTTCTTGTCAATGAATATCTTTTCCTCCACATTTTTCATGGTAAACATTCAATTATAGTCTATTTTAACCAAAAATAAAATATAAATCAACGTAAAGTCAGTTATGAGATTATAAAACCTTTTAAAGTAAGTAATAAGCCTTCTTAAGGAATGGGTGACTATAAATGGACTTTTCTTGCCAATGAATGCCCTTTTATTCACGTTTCTTGAGGTAGACATTCAATTATTGTCTGTTTTAATAAGAAATTTAAAAACATTCAACTTAAAATCGGTTATGAGATTATAAAACCATTTAAAGCGAGTA
>NW_018403211.1:5223-5450 GCF_002168275.2 Theobroma umbraticum | reverse complement strand
TGAAGGAATGAGTGACTCTAAATGGACTTTTCTTGTCAATGAATTCGTTTTTCTTCACGTTTGTCAAGGTAGGCATTCAGTTATAGTCTATTTTAAACAAAAATGGAGAAAAATTTAACTTAAAATCAGTAATGAGATTATAAAACCATTTAGAGCGAGTAATAAACCTTTTGAAGTAATAGGTGGCTATAAATGAACTTTTCTTCCCAATGAATGCATTTTTCTTC
>NW_018403211.1:4962-5123 GCF_002168275.2 Theobroma umbraticum | reverse complement strand
CTTTAAATGATTTTATAATCTCTTAATTGATTTTAAGTTGAATTGTTTTATATTGTTTATTAAAACAGACTACAATTGAATGTGTCTTAAGAAGCTTGTAGAAAAAGAACTCATTGGCAAGAAAAGTCTATTTATAGTCACCCATTCCTTCAAAAGCCTTA
>NW_018403211.1:4770-4952 GCF_002168275.2 Theobroma umbraticum | reverse complement strand
GAAATGGTTTTATAATCTCCTAATTGATTTTAAGTTGAATTGTTTTACATTTTTGGTTAAAACAGACAATATTTGAATGTCTACCTTAAGAAACGTGAAGAAAAGGGTATTCATTGGCAAGAAAAGACCATTTATAGTCACTCATTCCTTAAAAATGCTTATAATCTAATAACTAACTTTAA
>NW_018403211.1:4295-4495 GCF_002168275.2 Theobroma umbraticum | reverse complement strand
CGTGAAGAAAAAGAGATTCTTTGAAAAGAAAAGTCCATTTACAGTCACCCATTCATTCAAAAGCCTTATTACTCGCTTTAAATGGTTTTAAAATATCTTAATTGATTTGAAGTTGAATTGTTTCACAATTTTCATTAAAACAGACTACAACTAAACGTGTACCTCAAGAAACATGAAGAAAAAAGCATTCATTGGCAAGA
>NW_018403211.1:3987-4285 GCF_002168275.2 Theobroma umbraticum | reverse complement strand
TATAGTCACTCATTCCTTCAAAAGGCTTATTACTCGCTTAAAATGGTTTTGTAATCTCCTAATTCATTTTTGGTTGAATTGTTTTACATTTTTCATTAAAACGGACTACAACTGAATGTGTCTTGAGAAACGTGAAGAAAAAGGCAATCATTGGGAATAAAAGTCTATTTATAGTCACCTATTCCTTTAAAAGGTTTATTACTCGGTTTAAATAGTTTTATAATCTCATAATTGATTTTAAGACGAATTGTTTTACACTTTTGATTGCAACAAACAATAATTGAATGTGTACCAAGAG
>NW_018403211.1:3721-3901 GCF_002168275.2 Theobroma umbraticum | reverse complement strand
AAGGCTTATTACTCGCTTTAACTGATTTTATAATCTCCTTACTGATTTTATGTTCAATTTTTCTACATTTTTGGTTAAAACAGACTATAATTGAATGTCTACCTTCATAAATGTGATGAAAAAGGGATTCATTGACAAGAAAAATCCATTTATAGTCACCCATTCCTTCAAAAGCCTTAT
>NW_018403211.1:3112-3511 GCF_002168275.2 Theobroma umbraticum | reverse complement strand
TTTTAAGTTGAATTGTTTTACCTTTTTTATTAAAACAGACTACAATTGAATGTGTCTTGAGAAGCTTATAGAAAAGGAATTCGTTGGCAAGAAAAGTCTATTTATAGTCACCCATTCCTTTAAAAGGCTTATTACTCGGTTTAAATGGTTTAATAATCTCATAACTGATTTTAAGTTGAGCTGTTTTACATTTTTTATTATAACAAACAATAATTGAATGTGTACTTAGAGAAACGTGAAGAAACAAGCATTCATTGGCAAGAAGAGTCCATTTACAATCACCGATTCCTTTCAAAAGGCTTATTACTCGCTTTAATTAGTTTTGTAATCTCATAACTTATTTTAAGTTGAATTTTTCTACATTTTTCGTTAAAATAGACTGTAATTGAATGTGCACCA
>NW_018403211.1:2896-3012 GCF_002168275.2 Theobroma umbraticum | reverse complement strand
AGGAATTGGTAACTATAAATGGACTTTTCTTGCCAATGAATGTTTGTTTCTTTACATTTCTATAGGTACACATTCAATTATTGTTTGTTGTAACCAAAAGTATAAAACAATTCAAC
>NW_018403211.1:1373-2435 GCF_002168275.2 Theobroma umbraticum | reverse complement strand
ATAAGCCTTTTGAAGGAATGGGTGACTCTAAATAGACTTTTCTTGCCAATGAATCCCTTTTTCTTAATAGTTCTAAAGGTAGGCATTCAATTATAGTCTGTTTTAACCAAAAATGCAAAAACAATTCAACTTAAAATCAATTATGAGATTATAAAACTATTTAAAACGAGTAATAAGCCTAAAGTAATGGGTGACTATAAATGAACTTTTCTTGCCAATGAATGCTTTTTTTTCATATTTCTCAAGGTACACATTCAATTATTGTCTGTTTTAAATAAAAATGTAAAACAATTCAACTTAAAATCAGTTACGAGATTATAAAATCATTTAAAACGAGTAATAAGCCTTTTGAAGGAATGATTGACTATAAATTGACTTTTCTTGCCAATGAATGCTTTTTTCTTCATGTTTCTCAAGGTACATGTTCAATTGTAGTCTGTTTTAATGAAAAATGGGAAACAATACAACTTCAAATCAATTAGGATATTATAAAACTATTTAGAGCGAGTAATAAGGCTTTTGAAGGAATGGGTGACTGTAAATGGATTTTTCTTTCCAAAGAATCTCTTTTTGTTCATGTTTCTCAAGGTAGACAGTCAATTATAGTATGTTTTAACAAAAAATGTAGAAAAATTCAACTTAAAATCAGTAATGGAATTATAAAACCAGTTAAAGTGAGAAATAAACCTTTTCAAGGAATAGATGACTATAAATGGACTTTTCTTGCCAATGAATGCTTGTTTCTTTACATTTCTCTAGGTACACATTCAATTATTATTTGTTGTAACCAAAAGTGTAAAACAATTCATCTTAAAATCAGTTATGAGATTATAAAACCATTTAAAGTGAGTAATAAACCTTTTGAAGGAATAGGTGAGTATAAATGGACTTTTCTTGCTAATGAATGCTTGTTTCTCCATGTTTCCCAAGACGCACTCAATTGTAGTTTGTTTTAATGAAACATGTAAAACAATTCAACTTAAAATCAATTAAGAGATTATAAAACCCTTTCAAGCGAGTAATAAGGCTTTTAAAGGAATGGGTGACTATAAATGGACTTTT
>NW_018403211.1:1143-1273 GCF_002168275.2 Theobroma umbraticum | reverse complement strand
TAATCTCATAATTGATTTTAAGTTGAATTGTTTACATTTTTGGTTAAAATAGACAATATTTGAATGTCTACCTCAAGAAACGTGAAGAAAAGGACATTCATTGGTAGGAAAAGTCCATTTATAGTCACCC
>NW_018403211.1:924-1133 GCF_002168275.2 Theobroma umbraticum | reverse complement strand
AAAGCTTATTACTCGCTTTAAATGGGTTTAGAATCTCATAACTGACTTTAAATTGAATTTTTTTTACATCTTTAGTTAAAATAGACTATAATTGAATGTTTACCGCCATAAACATGAAGAAAAAGAGATTCTTTTTAAAGAAAAGTCTATTTAAAGTAACACATTCCTTCAAAAGTCTTATTACTCGCTTTATTTATAATATCCTAATT
>NW_018403211.1:808-914 GCF_002168275.2 Theobroma umbraticum | reverse complement strand
TCAATTATTTCACATTTTTCATTAAAACAGACTATAATTGAACATGTACCTTGAGAAATATGAAAAAAAAAGTATTCATTGGCAAGAAAAGTCCATTTATAGTCAC
>NW_018403211.1:674-787 GCF_002168275.2 Theobroma umbraticum | reverse complement strand
TACTCGCTTTAAATGATTTTATAATCTCGTAACTGATTTTAAGTTGAATTGTTTACATTTTTATTTAAAATAGATAATAATTGAACGTGTACCTTGAGAAACGTGAAGAAAAA
>NW_018403211.1:529-664 GCF_002168275.2 Theobroma umbraticum | reverse complement strand
GGCAAAAAAAGTCCATTTATAGTCATCCATTACTTTAAAGGGCTTATTACTTGCTTTAAATAGTTTTATAATCCTATAACTGATTTTAAGTCGAATTTTTTTACATTTTTGGTTAAACAGACTATAATTGAATGT
>NW_018403211.1:293-519 GCF_002168275.2 Theobroma umbraticum | reverse complement strand
AAACGTAAAGAAAAAGAGATTCATTGGTAAGAAAAGTCCATTTACAGTTACCCATTCCTTCGAAAGGCTTATTACTCGCTGTAAATAGTTTTATAATCACATAACTGATTTTAAGTCAAACTTTTTTATATTTTTGGGTAAAATAGACTATAATTGAATGCCTCCCTTTAGAAACATTAAGAAAAAAGGATTCATTGGCAAGAAAAGTCCATTTATAGTGACCCAT
>NW_018403211.1:0-117 GCF_002168275.2 Theobroma umbraticum | reverse complement strand
CATTCATTGGCAAGAAAAGTCCATTTATAGTCACTTATTCCTTAAGAAGGTTTATTACTTGCTTTAAATCATTTTGTAATCTTATAACTGACTTTAAGTTCAATTGTTTTACATTTT
>NW_018403210.1:27928-28071 GCF_002168275.2 Theobroma umbraticum | reverse complement strand
AATAAGCACCGAGATAATTTTAATTGTTTTTAACCACCACAGTAGATTTTGAGAGAAAAATGCCCTTAATGAGACATTCGTTGAGGCACACCATCAAACACAGGAAAAATCGAGAAATAAATAGATAAATATGCAAATAATTT
>NW_018403210.1:27404-27650 GCF_002168275.2 Theobroma umbraticum | reverse complement strand
CACGGCAGGGTTTAGAGTTTGTGACACGACTGGGAGGGAATATGTGAGTTGACATTGTGATAATATGTGACACGACAGAGAGTGTGGCATGAAACGGTATGGTGGGAATGTGTGATAGGGCTGCCACACGGTAGGGTTCAGAGTTTGATGACACGTCATGGAGGGAATTTGTGACACTTCAGAGTTCAGAGTTTGTGACACAGCATGGAGGGAATCTGTGACACGTCAGAGTTCATAGTTTGACAC
>NW_018403210.1:27275-27389 GCF_002168275.2 Theobroma umbraticum | reverse complement strand
TCTGTCACAACAGTATTTAGAGCTTGTGACACGCCATGGAGGGAATCTGTGACACGCCATTGTTCAGAGTTGGTGACACGGCATGGAGGGAATCTGTGACATGCTAGAGTTCAG
>NW_018403210.1:26141-26420 GCF_002168275.2 Theobroma umbraticum | reverse complement strand
CAAAAAAAACTAGGAAACCGATTCGACTTCCATTGAATGAATATTTTTAGTCCATCTCATTTTAAATTAATTATTTTTCAAAATCGCAAACATCTATGTGAAGGGTTCTTAAAAGGTTTGATTCATTCTTCATTCCCAAAGGTACCAAAAAGTCAGACTTCCTTCTTTGCAACCTTAACAAGATGAGAGCAACAATGTCGGTTATCAATGAAGAGGTCAATCAGTCTGAAATTAAAACTTTCTTTTGTTCTTTATTTTTTTGTTGGGTTTGTTTGATAT
>NW_018403210.1:26006-26131 GCF_002168275.2 Theobroma umbraticum | reverse complement strand
TTGCCTTTTGGAATGGTTATGTTAGATTAGTTTAAGAGGAAATTGTTAGGGTAGTCTAAGGTGATTTTTGAAATGTTATTGCCTTATTTAAATTGTTTTCTTCCCGATTTTATGGTCTTATGGTC
>NW_018403210.1:25864-25996 GCF_002168275.2 Theobroma umbraticum | reverse complement strand
TTTGATGGAGTTTTGCATCTGCATATCGTGTCACGACATTTGACTAGTTATTCATGGCCTGTCACGACATTTGACTTGTTATGCATGGCGTGTGACCACATTTTACTTATTATGCATGGTGTGTCACCGCAT
>NW_018403210.1:24329-25764 GCF_002168275.2 Theobroma umbraticum | reverse complement strand
ATGCATAACAAGTTAAAGGTAGTGGCATGCCATGCATAACAAGTAAAAGGTAGTGACACGTCATGTATAACAAGTAAAAGGTCATGACACGCCATGCATAACAAGTAAAATGCGGTAACATGCCATGCATAACAAGTAAAATATGGTCACACGACATGCATAACAAGTCAAATGTGGTGACAGGCCATGCATAACAAGTCAAATGTCGTGACATGATATGCAGACGTGAAACTCCTTCAAAGCTTTGGTATGACCATAAGACCATAAAACCGGGAAGAAAATAGTTTAACTAAGGCAAAATCATTTCAAAAATCACCTTAAACTACCCTAAACATAATTTCCTCTTAAACTAATCTAACATAACCATTCCAAAAGGCAATAACACGAACATATCAAACAAACCCAGCAAAAAAGTAAAGAACAGAAGAAAGTTTTAATTTCAGACTGACTGACCTCTTCATTGATAACCGACATTATTGCTCTAGTCTTGTTAAGCTCTCTGAGAACCCTTCACACAAATGTTTGCGATTTCTGAAAAATAATTAATTTAAAATGAGATGGCTTTATAATATTCATTCAATGGAAGTCGAATCGGTTTCCTCGTTTTTTTTTTTGCCCACTTTTTTTCTTTCACTTTCAAACATGTTGTGTCACGCGGTGACAAGCCATGTCGTCTGACACACACATGGCGTGTCACAGATTCTCTCAGTCGCGTGTCACAACCCTAAACGTTATCATGTCACAAACGTCTTTCGCTGTCATATCACCAACTCTAAACACTAGCGTCTCACAGATTCCCTCCATGGCGTGTCACAAACCCTGAACCCTGTCGTGTCAGACATTCCCTCCATGGCGTGCCACAAACTCTGAATACTACCATGTCACAAATTCCATCCATGCTATGTCAAACTCTAAACTCTGGCGTGTCACAGATTCCCAAGTTTGTGTCACCAACTCTGAACACTGGCGTGTCACAGATTCCCTCCATGGTGTGTCACATACCATGAACCCTGTCGTGTCATAGATTCCATCTATGCCGTGTCAAACTCTGAACTCTGGCGTGTCACAGATTCCCTCCATGGCGTGTCACAAACCTTGAACCCTATCATGTCACAAATTCCCTCCATGGTGTGTCACAAACTCTAAATACTGTCATGTCAAAGATTTCATCCATGTCGTCTCAAACTCTGAACTTTGGCGTGCCATAGATTCCCTCCATGCCATGTCACAAACTATGAACTCTGAAGTGTCACAGATTCTCTCCATGGCGTGTCACAAACTCTGAACTCTGGAGTGTCACAGATTCTCTCCATGGCGTGTCACCAAACTCTGAACCTCGTAGTGTCATAGCCCTGTCACACATTCTCACCATATCGTTTCATGCCACATTCTCTGTCGTGCCACATATTATCACAATGTCAACTCACATATTCCT
>NW_018403210.1:24095-24229 GCF_002168275.2 Theobroma umbraticum | reverse complement strand
CTAATCTAACATAACCATTCCAAAAGGAAATAGCACAAACATATCAAACAAACCTAGCAAAAAAGTAAAGAATAGAAAAAAGTTTTAATTTCAGACTGCCTGACCTCTTTATTGATAACTGACATTGTTGCTCT
>NW_018403210.1:23973-24085 GCF_002168275.2 Theobroma umbraticum | reverse complement strand
TTCATTTAAAATGAGATGGACTTATAATATTCATTCAATGGAAGTCGAATCAGTTTCCTCGTTTTTTTTCTTCCGCTTTCAAACATGTCATGTCACAGGGTGACAGGCCATG
>NW_018403210.1:23159-23524 GCF_002168275.2 Theobroma umbraticum | reverse complement strand
ACCCTGCCATGTCATAGATTCCATCCATGCCGTGTCAAACTCTGAACTCTGGCATGTCACAGATTCCCTCCATGTCGTGTCACCAACTCTGAACAATGGCATGTCACAAACTCTGAATACTGTCGTGTCAGAGATTCCATCCATGCCCTGTCAAACTCTGAACTCTGACGTGTCACAGATTCCCTCCATGTCGTGTCACAAACTCTAAACTCTAGAGTGTCACAGATTCCCTCCATGATGTGTCACCAAAATCTGAACCCTGCCGTGTGACAGCCCTGTCACACATTCCCACCATTCCGTTTCATGTCACAATCTCTACCTTGTCGCATATTATCACAATGTCAACTCACATATTCCTTTTGAGT
>NW_018403210.1:22517-22637 GCF_002168275.2 Theobroma umbraticum | reverse complement strand
TCCTTATAATAAACTGAGTGTTGAAGGAAAATTAGGGACCTTGCTTAAAGATATATAGCTGGTTCATTCATCAAAATTCTATTCTATAAACTTAATTTATTCTCATGCATACATTTTAAC
>NW_018403210.1:21726-21955 GCF_002168275.2 Theobroma umbraticum | reverse complement strand
CCCCACCACAATCCTAAAACAGCTTTAAGAATTTTTCATAAGTGGAATATTAACATGACAAGAGTTTGTTTATATGATATACATGACATAATATTATTAGAACCTTGTTTAGGGAAATAAAAAAATCTTAAAAAAATGCATTATGGAAATTCATACTAAAAACAAATAAAAGAGGGGAATTAATGGTACATTTTGTAAAAAACAAGAAGAAAAAGAAAAGATAACTTAG
>NW_018403210.1:21496-21626 GCF_002168275.2 Theobroma umbraticum | reverse complement strand
AAAATCAGTTATGAGATTATAAAACCATTTAAAGTGAGTAATAAGCCTTTTGAAATGGGTGACTATAAAGGGACTTTTCTTCCCAGGGAATCCATTTTTCTTCATGTTTCTCAAGGTAGACATTCAATTA
>NW_018403210.1:21275-21486 GCF_002168275.2 Theobroma umbraticum | reverse complement strand
TAACCAAAAATATAAAAAAATTCAACTTAAAATTAGGTCTGAGATTATAAAACCATTTAAAGCGAGTAATAAGGCTTTTCATGGAATGGGTGACTATAGATGGAATTTTCTTGTCAATGAAGGCCTTTTTCTCCACGTTTCTTGAGGTATGCATTCAATTATTATCTGTTTTAATCAAAAAGATAAAAAAATTCAACTTAAAATCAGTTAT
>NW_018403210.1:21105-21265 GCF_002168275.2 Theobroma umbraticum | reverse complement strand
AACCATTTAAAGCGGGTAATAAAGCTTTTAAAGGAATGAGTGACTATAAATAGACTTTTCTTATCAATGAATGGCTTCTTTCTACACATTTCCCATGGTATGCACTCAATTATAGTCTGTTTTAACAAAAAATGTAAAAAAATCAACTTAGAATCAATTA
>NW_018403210.1:20955-21095 GCF_002168275.2 Theobroma umbraticum | reverse complement strand
AAACCATTTAAAGCAAGTAATAAGGTTTTAAAAGAATGGGTTACTACAAATGAACTTTTCTTGCCAATGATTTCCTTTTTCTTCATTTTCTCAAGGTAAACATTCAATTATAATCTGTTTTAACCAAAAACATAAAAAAA
>NW_018403210.1:20808-20922 GCF_002168275.2 Theobroma umbraticum | reverse complement strand
TAAAGTGAGTAATAAGGCTTTTGAAGGAATGAGAGACTATAAATAGACTGTTCTTCTGAATAAATATGTTTGTATACTCATTTTCTAAGGTAAGCATTTAATTATAGTCTGTTT
>NW_018403210.1:20634-20798 GCF_002168275.2 Theobroma umbraticum | reverse complement strand
TGTAAAAAATTCAACTTAAAATCAATTCTGAAATTTTGAAACCATTTAAAGTGAGTAACAAGACTTTTGAAGGAATGAGAGACTATAAATGAACTTTTCTTGCCAATAAATGACTTTTTATACACGTTTCTTGAGGTAAGCATTCAATTATAGTCTGTTTTAAT
>NW_018403210.1:20400-20624 GCF_002168275.2 Theobroma umbraticum | reverse complement strand
AAAAAAATTCAACTTAAATACAATTATGAGATTATAAAATCATTTAAGGCTAGTAATAAAGCTTTTGAAGGAATGAGAGCCTATAAATAGACTTTTCTTCTAAATAAATAGGTTTTTTTACACATTTCTTATTGTAGACATTCAATTATATTCTGTTTTAAGTAAAAAATTAAAAAAAAATTGAACTTAAAATTAATTTTGAGATTATAAAACCATTTAAAGTG
>NW_018403210.1:20009-20122 GCF_002168275.2 Theobroma umbraticum | reverse complement strand
AAATCAATTATGAGATTATAAAACCATTTAAAGCGAGTAATAAGGCTTTTCAAGCTATGGGAGGCTATAAATAGACTTTTCTTCCAAAAAAATGTGTTTTTCGATACGTTTTC
>NW_018403210.1:19517-19693 GCF_002168275.2 Theobroma umbraticum | reverse complement strand
CTATTTTGACCAAAAATGTAAAACAATTCAACTTAAAATTAATTATGAAATTATAAAATCATTTAAAGTGAGTAATAAAGCTTTTGAAGGAATGGGAGACTATAAATGGACTTGTCTTTCAAATGAATGCATTTTCTTCATGTTTCTAGAGGTAGACATTTAATTATAGTCTATTT
>NW_018403210.1:19319-19507 GCF_002168275.2 Theobroma umbraticum | reverse complement strand
TATAAAAAAATTTAACTTAAAATCAATTTTGAGATTAAAAAATCAATTAAAATGAGTAATAAGGCTTTTAAAGGAATAAGTGACTATAAATGGACTTTTCTTACAAATGACTACCTTTTTCTTCATATTTCTCAAGGTAGACATACAATTATTATCTGTTTAATTAAAAATGTAAAAAAATTTAACTT
>NW_018403210.1:19103-19309 GCF_002168275.2 Theobroma umbraticum | reverse complement strand
ATGAGATTATAAAACCATTGAAAGTGAGTAATAAGCCTTTTGAAGGAATGGGCAACTATAAATAGACTTTCTTGCCAATGAATGCTTTTTTCGTCTTACTTCTCGAGATAAGCATTCAATTATAGTCTGGTTTAACTAAAAATGTAAAAAAATCAACTTAAAATCAATTATGAGATTATAAAACATTTAAAGCGAGTAATAAGGCT
>NW_018403210.1:18950-19092 GCF_002168275.2 Theobroma umbraticum | reverse complement strand
GAGAGACTATAAATGGACTTTTCTTATCAATGAATGGATTTTTCTACACATTTCCTGAGGCAATCATTCAATTATAGTCTGTTTTAATGAAAAATGTAAAACATTTCAACTTAAAATCAATTATGAGATTATAAAACCATTT
>NW_018403210.1:18371-18500 GCF_002168275.2 Theobroma umbraticum | reverse complement strand
AGGCTTTTGAAGGAATGGGAGATCATAAATAGACTTTTTCTACCAATGAATGGATTTTTTTGCATATTTTCTAATGCAAGCATTCAATTATTATCTGTTTTAATGAAAAATGTAAAAAAATTCAACTTA
>NW_018403210.1:18249-18361 GCF_002168275.2 Theobroma umbraticum | reverse complement strand
TAAGATTATAAAACCACTTAAAGTGAGTAATAAGGCTTTTAAAGGAATGGGTGATTATAATGGACTTTTTTTGCCAATGAATGTCTTTTTCTTCATGTTTCTCAAGGTAGAC
>NW_018403210.1:17536-17776 GCF_002168275.2 Theobroma umbraticum | reverse complement strand
TAAAACTATTTAAAGTGAGTAATAAGGCTTTTGAAGGAATAAGAGACTATAAATTACTTTTTTTGCCAATTAAATCTTGTTTCTTCATGTTTCTCAAGTTAAACATTTAATTATTATCTGTTTTAACCAAAATGTAAGAGATTTAACTTAAAATCAACTACGAGATTATAAAACTATTTAAAGCGAACAATAAGGCTTTTACAGGAATAGGAGACTATAAATGGACTTTTCTTACCAATA
>NW_018403210.1:17445-17526 GCF_002168275.2 Theobroma umbraticum | reverse complement strand
TCTTCATGTTTCTCAAGCTAGATATTTAATTATTGTCTGTTTTAAGTAAAATGTCAAAAAATTCAACTTAAAATCAATTAT
>NW_018403210.1:17314-17435 GCF_002168275.2 Theobroma umbraticum | reverse complement strand
AACCATTTAAAGGGAGTAATAAGGCTTTTAAAGAAATGGGTGAATGTAAATGGACTTTTCTTCTCAATGAATAACTTTTTCTACATGTTTCCTAAGGCAAGCATTCAATTATAGTCTATTT
>NW_018403210.1:11752-17304 GCF_002168275.2 Theobroma umbraticum | reverse complement strand
TGTAAAAAAATTCAATTTAAAATCAATTATGAGATCATAAAACTATTGAAAGAGAGTAATGAGCCTTTTGAAGGAATAGGTGACTAAAAATGGACTTTTCTTACCAATGACTCCTTTTTTCTTCATGTTTCTTAAGCTAGACATTCAATTATAATTTGTTTTAACTAAAAATGTAAAAACAAATTCAACTTAAAATCAATTATGAGATTATAAAATTATTTAAAGCGAGCAGTAAGGTTTTTAAAGGAATGGAAGACTATAAATGGACTTTTCTTGATAATGAATGCTTTTTTCTTCTCATTTCTCAAGGTAAGCATTCAATTATTGTCTGTTTTAATCAAAAATGTAAAAAAAATTCAACTTAAAATCAATTATGAGATTATAAAATCATTTAAAGCGAGTAATAAGGTTTTTGAAAGAATAGGTGACTGTAAATACACATTTCTTCTCAATGAATAGTTTTTTGTGCACATTTCCCTAGCCAAGCATTCAATTATAATAAGTTTTATTGAAAATGTAAAAAATTAAACTTAAAATAAATTATGAGATTATAAAACCATTTAAAGTGAGTAATAAGGCTTTTGAAGGAATGGGTGACTATAAATGGACTTTTCTTGCCCATGAATGCCTTTTATTTCATATTTCTTAGGGTGGACATTCAATTATAGTCTGTTTTAACAAAATATGTAAAAAAATTTAATTTAAAATTAATTTAAAATGAGATGTCCTTATAATATTCATTTAATGGAAGTCGAATCGGTTTCCTCATTTTTTTGCCTGTTTTTTTTTGTTTTCAAACTATGTCGTGTCACATTTTCAACCCATGTCATTTGACACACACCTGGCGTGTCACAAATTCCCTCAGTGCTGTGTCACAACCCTAAACATTGTCGTGTCACAAACCTTGAATGCTGGCGTGTCAAACTCTAAACCCTGGCATGTCACAAATTTCCTCCATGACGTGTCAAACTTTGAACACTGACATGTCACAGATTCCCCCTGTGGCATGTCACAAACTTTAAACACTGGTGTGTGACAAATTCCCTCCATGGCATGTCAAACTCTGAACTCTGACGTGTCACAAATTCCCTCCATTCCGTGTCACAAACTCTAAACACTAGCATGTCACAGATTCCCTCCATGCTGTGTCAAACTTTGAACTCTGGCGTGTCACAGATTCCCTCCATGCCGTGTCACAAACTCTGAACTCTAGAGTGTCATAGATTTCCTCCATGTTGTGTCACAAACTTTGAGCCCTGCCGTGTCACAACCCTGTCACACATTCCCACCATGCCGTTTCATGCCACATTCTCTACCGTGTCACATATTATCACAATGTCAACTCACATATTCCCTCTGAGTCGTGTCACAAACTCTAAACCCTACTGTGGCACAGTTGTCTCACATATGCCCTGTTGTAGCACGACGATTTTGTGCTTTGGATTCACATCTTTTTCCTTTCGATTCACCACCACATCACAAATTTCTGGTTGCACATCATTCTTGAAGCTTTCGATTCATCAAGACCACTTCCTCGATCGTGTTTAATATCCCTCTTCTCATATTATCTGAATTCCATGTCCAAAATATCTAAAAAACCTTCTCATGAAACATTATTTTGCTTCGCACAAGCTTAGCTAAAAAAAATGGATGTTTTGCACAAAATTAGAAGTTGGCAAATTATTTGCATATTTATCTATTTATTTTTCCATTTTTTATGTGTTCGATGGTGCGCCTTAACGAATATGTCTCATTAAGGGCATTTTTTTCTCAAATCTACTGTGGTGGTTAAAAACAGTTAAAATTATCCCATTGCTTATTCCCAAAAGCACTTTATTTTTTAGGGCTAAAAAAAATTTCTCATTATAAAACCATTTAAAACGAGCAATAAGGCTTTTGAAGGAATGGGTGACTAGAAATGAACTTTTCTTGTCATTGAATGCTTTTTTCTTCATGTTTCTTGAGGTAGACATTCAGTTATAGTCTGTTTTAATCAAAAATGTAAAAAACTTCAACTTAGAATCAGTTATGAGATTACAAAACCATTTAAAGCGAGTAATAAGCCTTTTTAAGGAATGGGAGACTATAAATGGACTTTTCTTGCCAATGAATGCTTTTTTCTTCTCATTTCTTAAGGTAAGCATTCAATTATAGTTTGTTTTAACTAAAAATGTAAAAAAATTCAACTTAAAATCAGTTATGAGATTATAAAACATTTAAAGCCAGTAATAAGATTTTTGAAGGAATGGGAGACTATAAATGGACTTTTCTTACTAATGAATGGATTTTTCTACACATTTCCCAAGGCAAGCATTCAATTATAGCCTGTTTTAATGAAAAATGTAAAAACATTCAACTTAAAATCAATTATAACATTAGAAAACCATTTAAAGCGAGTAATAAGGCTTTTGAAAGAATGGGTGACTATAAATGGACTTTTCTTGCCAATGAATGCCTTTTATTTCATATTTCTCAAGGTGGACATTCAATTATAATCTGTTTTAACCAAAAATGTAAAAAAATTCAACTTAAAATGAATTTAAAATGAGATGGCCTTATAATATTCATTCAATGGAAGTCAAATCGGTTTTCTCATTTTTTTGCCCGTTTTTTTTTCTTCAGTTTTCAAACAAAGTCGTGTCACATTTTCAACCCATTCCATCTGACACACACCTAGCGTGTCATAGATTCCCGTAGTGGCATGTCACAACCCTGAACGTTGCCGTGTCACAAACCCTGAATGTCGACGTGTTAAACTCTAAACCCTGACGTGTCACAGATTTCCTCCATGGCGTGTCAAACTCTGAACATTGGCGTGTCACAGATTCTCTCCCTGGTGTGTCACAAACTTTGAACACTAACGTGTCATAGATTCCCTCCATGGCGTGTCAAACTCTGAACTCTAGCGTGTCACAGATTCCATCCATGCCGTGTCACAAACTCTGAACACTGGCATGCCACAAATTCGCTCCATGGCATGTCAAACTTTGAACTTTGGCGTGTCACAGATTCCTTCCATACCGTGTCACAAACTCTGAACTCTAGAGTGTCATAGATTCCCTCCATGCCGTGTCACAAACTTTGAATCCTGCCGTGTCATAGCCCTGTCACACATTCCCACCTTGCTGTTTCATGTCACATTCTTTGCCGTGTTACATATTATCACAATGTCAACTCACATATTCCCTTCGAGTTGTGTCACAAACTTTAAACCCTACCGTGCCACAGTCGTCTCACATATGCCCTGCTATAGCATGACGATTTCGTGCTTTGGATTCACATCTTTCTCCTTTCGATTCACCACCACATCACGGATTTCTGGTTGCACATCATTCTCGAAGCTTTCGATTCATCAGGACCGGTTCCTCGATCATGTTTAATATCCCTCTTCTCATATTATCTAAATGTCATGTTCGAAATATCTAAAAAACCTTTTCATGCAACATTATTTTGCTTTGCACAAGCTTAGCTAAAAAAAAGTGGATGTTTTGCACAAAAGTAGAAGTTCACAAATTATTTGCATATTTATCTATTTATTTTTCCATTTTTCTCGTGTTTGATGGTGCGCCTCAATGAATATGTCTCATTAAGGGTATTTTTGTCTCAAAATATACTATAGTGGTTAAAAACAGTTAAAATTATCTCGATGCTTATTTCCAGAAACACTTTATTTTTGAGGGCTAAAAAAAAATTCAACCTAAAATCAATTATGAGATTATAAAACCATTTAAAGCGAAGTAATAAGGCTTTTGCAAGAACGGGTGACTATAAATGGACTTTTCTTGCTAATGAATGGATTTTTTTACATGTTTCTCATGGTAGGCATTCAATTATAGCCTATTTCGATGAAAAATGTAAAAAAAAAGTCAACTTAAAATCAATTATGAGATTATAAAACCATTTAAAACGAGTAATAAGGCTTTTAAAGGAATGAGAAACTATAAATAAACTTTTCTTCCAAAGAAATGAGTTTTTCGACACGTTTCCTAAGGCAGGCATTCAATTATAGTCTGTTTTAACGAGAAATATAAAAAAATTTGACTTAAAATCAATTTTGAGATTATAAAACCATTTAAAGAGAGTAATGATGGAATGGGTGACTATAAATTGATTTTTCTTACCAATGAATGTCCATTTATTCATGTTTCTTGAGGTAAACATTCAATTATTGTCTGTTTTAACCAAAAATGTAAAAAAAATTTAACTTAAAATCAGTTATGAGATTATAGAGCCATTTAAAGTGAGTAATATGCTTTTTGAAGGAATGCGTAACTATAAATGGACTTCTCTTACTAATGAATCCCTT
This sequence comes from Theobroma umbraticum, assembly GCF_002168275.2. Lineage (NCBI taxonomy): Eukaryota > Viridiplantae > Streptophyta > Magnoliopsida > Malvales > Malvaceae > Theobroma > Theobroma umbraticum. The sequence goes on along the minus strand of NW_018403210.1, from coordinate 12,998 downwards.
TTTTTCATATTTCTAAAGGTAGACATTCAATTATAGTCTGTTTTAACTGAAAACGTAAAAAAATTCAACTTAAAATCAGTTATGAGATTATAAAACCATTGAAAGTGAGTAATAAACCTTTTGAAGGAATGGGTGACTATAAATAAACTTTTCTTATCAATGAATGCTTTTTTATTCTTGTTTCTAGAGGTAAGCACTGAATTATAGTTTGTTTTTACCAAAAATATAAAAAAATTCAACTTAAAATCTGTTATGAGATTTTAAAACATTTAAAACGAGTAATAAGGCTTTCGAAGCAATGGGATACTATAAATGAACTTTTTTTTCCAAATAAATGAGTTTTCTTACACGTTTCCTATTGCAGACATTCAATTATAGTCTGTTTTAATAGAAAATGTAAAAAAGGTCAACTTAAAATCAATTATGAGAGTATAAAACCATTGAAAGCAAGTCATAAGCCTTTTGAAGGAATAGGTGACTATAAATGTACTTTTCTTGCCAATGAATCCATTTTTCTTCATGTTTCTTGAGAGAAGCATTCAATTATAGTCTATTTTAACTAAAAATGTAAAAAAATTCAACTTCAAATTAATTATGAGATTATAAAACATTTAAAGCAAGTAATAAGGCTTTTAAAGGAATTAGAGACTGTAAATGGACTTTTCTTACTAATGAATGAATTTTTTTGCACATTTTTTGACACAGGCATTCAATTATAGTCTGTTTTAATGAAAAATATAAAAAAAATTCAACTTAAAATTAATTATGAGATTATAACACTACTTAAAGTAAGTAATAAAGCTTTTGAAGGAATGGATGACTATAATGGACTTTTCTTGCCAATGAATGTCTTCTTCTTCATGTTTCATGAGGTAGACATTCAATTATAATCTGTTTTAACTAATAATGTAAAAGAATTTCAATCTAAAATCAATTACGAGATTATAAAACTATTTAAAGCGAGAAATAAGGCTTTCGATGGAATGAGAGACTATAAATGGACTTTTCTTACCAATGAATATTTCTTTCTTTATATTTCTTAAGGTAGACATTCAATTATAGCCTGTTTTAACCAAAAGTGTAAAAAATTCAACTTAAAATCAATTATGAGATTATAAAACCATTTAGAGCGAGTATTATGGCTTTTGAAAGAATAGGTGACTATAAATAGACTTTTCTTCTTAATGAATGATTTTTTCTTTACGTTTCTCAAGGTAGACATTCAATTATAGTCTGTTTTAACCAA
>NW_018403210.1:11545-11652 GCF_002168275.2 Theobroma umbraticum | reverse complement strand
TAAGGCTTTTAAAGGAATAAGTGACTATAAATAGACTTTTTTTGCTAATGAATGTTTCTTTTTTATATTTCTTGAGGTAGACATTCAATTATAGTATGTTTTAACTA
>NW_018403210.1:11322-11535 GCF_002168275.2 Theobroma umbraticum | reverse complement strand
AACATTCAACTTAAAATCAGTTATGAGATTATAAAACCATTGAAAGCGAGTAATAAGCCTTTTGAAGGAATTGGCAACTATAAATAGACTTTCTTGCCAATGAATAGTTTTTTCATCTTGTTTCTTGATGTAAGCATTCAATTATAGTTTGTTTTAATTAAAAATGTAAAAAAATTCAACTTAAAATTAGTTATGAGATTATAAAACCATTTA
>NW_018403210.1:10984-11102 GCF_002168275.2 Theobroma umbraticum | reverse complement strand
AGTGACTATAAATGGATTTTTCTTACCAATGAATGCTTTTTTCTTCATGTTTCTAGAGGTGCACATTCAAATATTTTCTGTTTTAACCAAAAATGTAAAACAATTCAACTTGAAATCA
>NW_018403210.1:10646-10974 GCF_002168275.2 Theobroma umbraticum | reverse complement strand
TATAAAACTATTTAAAGCAAGTAATAAGCTTTTTGAAGGAATAAGTAACTATAAATGAACTTTTTTTATCAATGAATGCTTTTTTCTTCAGTTTCTTGAGATCGACGTTCAATTATAGTCTATTTTAACCAAGAGTGTAAAAAAATTTAACTTAAAATCAATTATCAGATTATAAAACCATTTAAAGAGTGTAATAAGGCTTTTGAAGGAATGAGAGACTATAAATAGACTTTTCCTTCAAATAAATGAGTTTTTCTATATGTTTCTTGAGGCAGGCATTCAATTATACTCTATTTTAATGAAAAATATAAAAAAATTCAACTTAAAA
>NW_018403210.1:10507-10636 GCF_002168275.2 Theobroma umbraticum | reverse complement strand
GATTATAAAACTATTTAAAGCAGGTAATAAGGCTTTTGATAGAACGGGTGACTATAAATGAATTTTGCTTGCCAATGAAAGCCTTTTTCTTCATGTTTCTCAAGGTAGACATTCAATTATTATTTGTTT
>NW_018403210.1:10353-10497 GCF_002168275.2 Theobroma umbraticum | reverse complement strand
TATAAAAAAATTCAACTTAAAATCAGTTATGAGATTATAAAACCATTTCAAGTGAGTAATAAGCCTTTGGAAGGAATTGGTGACTATAAATGGGCTTTTCTTACCAATGAATCCCTTTTTCTTCATGTTTCTCAAGGTAGACAT
>NW_018403210.1:10220-10343 GCF_002168275.2 Theobroma umbraticum | reverse complement strand
TCTGTTTTAATCAAAAATACAAAAAAATTCAACTTAAAATCAGTTATGAGATTATAAACCAATTTAAGTGAGTAATAAGCCTTTTTAAGGAATGGGTGACTATAAATGGACTTTTCTTGTCAA
>NW_018403210.1:8888-10120 GCF_002168275.2 Theobroma umbraticum | reverse complement strand
AGACATTCAATTATATTCTATTTTAATGAAAAGTGTAAAAAAATTTAACTTAAAATCAATTAGAAGATTGTAAAACCATTTAAAGCGAGTAATAAGCCTTTTGAAGGAATGAGCGACTATAAATAAACTTTTCTTACCAATGAATGCTTTTTCTTCATGTTTCTCAAGGTAAATGTTCAATTATAATCTGTTTTAACCAAGAGTGTAAAAGAATTCAACTTAAAATCAATTATGAGATTATAAAACCATTTAAAGAGAGTAATAAGGCTTTTGAAGAAATGAGAGAATATAAATGGACTTTTTTTTTCAAGAAATGAGTTTTTTTTACATGTTTCCTGATGCAGGCATTCAATTATAATTTGTTGTAATGAAAAATATAAAAAATTCAACTTAAAATCAATTTTGAGATTATAAAACCATTTAAAGTGAGTAATAAGGCTTTTGACGGAATAAGTGACTATAAATAGACTTTTCTTGCCAATGAAAGCCCTTTTCTTTATGTTTCTTGAGGTAGACATTCAATTATTGTCTGTTTTAGCCAAAAATGTAAAAAAGTTTACCATAAAATCAGTTATGAGATTATAAAACCATTTAAAGCGAGTGATAAGCCTTTTGAAAGAATTGGTGATCATAAATGGACTTCTCTTGCCAATGAATCACTTTCTGTTCATGTGTCTCAAGGTAGACATTCAATTATAGTTTGTCTTAACCAAAAATGTAAAAAAATTCAACCTAAAATCAGTTATGAGATTATATAACCATTTAAACTAAGTAATAATCCTTTTTAAGGAATGGGTGACTATAAATGCACTTTTCTTGTCAATGAATACTTTTTTTTCATGTTTCTTGAGGTACACATTCAATTATTCTCTGTTTTAAAAAAATGTAAAAAAATTCAACTTAAAATCAGTTATGAGATTATAAAACCATTTAAAGCGAATAATAAAGCTTTTGAAGGAATGGGTGACTATAAATGCACTTTCTTTATCAATGAATGACTTTTTCTACATGTTTCCTAAGGTAGGCACTTAATTATAGTCTGTTTTAATAAAAAATAAAAAAAATAACTTAAAATCAATTATGAGATTATAAAACCATTTAAAGTGAGTAATAAAGTTTTGAAAGAATGGGTTTGTACAAATGGACTTTTCTTACCAATAATTTCCTTTTTCTTCATTTTTCTTGAGGTAAACATTCAATTATAATCTATTTTAACTAAAAATGTAAAAAAA
>NW_018403210.1:6590-8774 GCF_002168275.2 Theobroma umbraticum | reverse complement strand
TTTAAAGCGAGTAATAAGGCTTTTGAAGGAATGAGCGACTATAAATAGACTTTTTTTCTGAACAAATGTGTTTGTCTACACGTTTTCTGAGGTAGGCATTTAATTATAGTTTATTTTAGTGAAAAATGTAAAAAATTTAACTTAAAATCAAATATGAGATTTTAAAACCATTTAAAGTTAGTACCAAGGCTTTTGAGGGAATAGGAGATTATAAATGGACTTTTCTTGTCAATGAATGGCTTTTTCTACACGTTTCTTGAGGTAGGCTATCAATTATAGTCTGTTTTCATGAAAAATGTAAAAAAATTCAACTTAAATGCAATTATGAGAATATAAAACTATTTAAGATTAGTAATAAGGCTTTTGAAAGAATGGGAGACTATAAATGGACTTTTCTTCCAAATAAATGGGTTTTTCTACACTTGTCTTAACATAGACATTCAATTATAATCTGTTTTAAGCAAAAAATTAAAAAAATAGAACTTAAAATCAATTTTGAGATTATAAAACCATTCAAAGTGAGTAATAAGGCTTTTGAAGGAATGAGAGACATAAATGGACTTTTCTTATCAATGAATGTTTTTTTCTTCACGTTTCTCAAGATAGGCATTCAATTATATTCTGTTTTAACAGAAAATGTAAAAAATATTTAACTTCAAATCAGTTCTGAGATAATCAAACCCTTTAAAGCGAGCAATAAGTGTTTTGAAAGAATGGGTGACTATAAATGGACCTTTTTTGCAAGTAAATACCCTTTTCTTCATGTTTCTTGAGATAGACATTCAATTATTGTCTGTTTTAACCAAAAATGCAAAAAAATTCAACTTGAAATCAGTTTTGAGGTTATAAAACCATTTAAAGCGAGTAATAATCCTTTTGAAGCAATGGGTGACTATAATAGACTTTTCTTACCAATGAATCTCTTTTTCTTTATGTTTCTTGATGTAGACATCCAATTATTATCTGTTTTAATCAAAATATAAAAAAATTCAACTTAAAGTCAATTAGAAGATTATAAAACGATTTCAAGCGAGTAATAAGTCTTTTGAAAGAATGGGCGACTATAAATGAACTTTTCTTACCAATGAATGCTTTTTTCTTCACATTTCTCGAGGTAGATGTTCAATTATAGTCTGTTTTAACCAAGAGTATATAAAAATTCAACTTAAAATTAATTATGAGATTATAAAACCATTTAAAGTGAGCAATAAGGCTTGTGAAGGAATGGAAACTATAAATGGAGTTTTCCTTCAAAGAAATGAGTTTTTCTACATGTTTCCTAATGTAGGCATTCAATTATAATCCGTTTTAATGAAAAATATAAAAAAATTCAACTTAAAATTAATTTTGAGATTATAAAACTATTGAAAGTAAGTAATAAGGCTTTTGATGGAATGGGTAACAATAAATAGACTTTTCTTGCCAATGAAAGCCTTTTTCTTTATTTTTCTCGAGGTAGACATTCAATTATCGTCTGCTTTAACTAAAAATATAAAAAAATTCAACTAAAAATTAGTTATGAGATTATAAAACCATTTAAAGCGAGTAATAAGCCTTTTGAAAGAATGGGTGACCATAAATGGACTTTTCTTGCAAATGAATCGGTTTTTGTTCCTGTTTCTCAAGGTAGACATTCAATTAGAGTCTGTTTTAACCAAAAATGCAAAAAAATTCAACTTAAAATAAGTTATGAGATTATAAAACCATTTAAACTGAGTAATAAGCCTTTTTAAGGAATGGGTGGTTATAAATGGACTTTTCTTGGTAATGAATGTATTTTTCTTCATGTTTCTTGAGGCACACATTCAATTATTATCTGTTTTAACAAAAAATATAAAAAAATTCAACTTAAAATTAATTATGAGATTATAAGACCATTTAAAGTGAGTGATAAGGCTTTTGAAGGAATGAGAGACTATAAATAGACTTTTCTTCTGAACAAATGTGTTTGTCACGTTTTCTAAGGTAGGCATTTAATTATAGTTTGTTTAAATGAAAAATGTAAAAAATTCAACTTAAAATCAAATATGAGATTTCAAAACCGTTTAAAGTGAATAACAAGGCTTGTTTTAAACGAGGCTTGTGAAGGAATGAGAGACTATAAATGAACTTTTTTTACCAATGAATGGCTTTTTCTACACGTTTCTTAAGGTAGGCATTCAATTATAGTCTATTTTAATGAAA
>NW_018403210.1:6305-6432 GCF_002168275.2 Theobroma umbraticum | reverse complement strand
AGACTATAAATAAAATTTTCTTCCAAATAAATGGGTTTTTCTACATGCTTCTCATCGTAGACATTTAATTATAATCTGGTTTAAGCAAAAAATTAAAAAAAAATAGAACTTAAAATCAATTTTGAGA
>NW_018403210.1:6161-6295 GCF_002168275.2 Theobroma umbraticum | reverse complement strand
ATTTAAAGTGAGTAATAAGGCTTTTGAAGGAAATGGGGACTATAAATGGACTTTTCTTGCCAATGAATATCTTTTTTTCATATTTTTCAAGATAAACATTCATTGTTTAATGAAAAATGTAAAACAATTCAACT
>NW_018403210.1:5956-6151 GCF_002168275.2 Theobroma umbraticum | reverse complement strand
TAGAAGATTATAAAACCATTTAAAGCGAGTAATAACGGTTTTGAAGTAATGGGTGACAATAAATGGACTTTTCTTGCTAGTGAATGTTGTTTTCTTCACATTTCTTAACATAAACATTCAATTATAATCTGTTTTAACTAAACAAGTGAAAAAGAAATTGAACTTAAAATCAATTTTGAGATTATAAAACCATTT
>NW_018403210.1:5567-5742 GCF_002168275.2 Theobroma umbraticum | reverse complement strand
AAAAAAAAATTGAACTTAAAATCAATTTTGAGATTATAAAATCGTTTAAAACGAGTAATAAGGCTTTTGAAGGAATGGGAGACTGTAAGTAGACTTTTCTTCTGAATAAATATGTTTGTCTACACGTTTTCTGAGACAAGCATTTAATTATAGTCTGTTTTAATGAAAAATGTAA
>NW_018403210.1:3121-5557 GCF_002168275.2 Theobroma umbraticum | reverse complement strand
TTAAAATCAATTATAAGATTTTAAAACCATTTAAAGTGAGTAACAAGGCTTTTAAAGGAATGGGATACTATAAATGGTTTTTTCTTGCCAATAAATGGCTTTTTCTACGCGTTTGTTGAGGTATCCATTCAATTATAATCTGTTTTAATGAAAAATATAAAGAAATTTAACTTAAATACAATTATGAGATTATAAAGCCTTTTAAGGCTAGTAATAAGGCTTTTAAAGGAATAGAAGACTATAAATAAATTTTTATTCCAAATAAATGGGTTTTACTACAAGTTTCTCATCGCAGACATTCAATTGTAATATGTTTTAAGCAAAAAATAAAAATAGATTGAACTTAAAATCAATTTTGAGATTATAAAATAATTTAAAGTGAGTAATAATGCTTTTGAAGGAATTGATGACAATAAATGGACATTTCGTGCCAATGAATACTGTTTTCTTCATATTTCTCAATGTAGAGATTCAATTATGATCTGTTTTAACTAAAAAAGTAAAAAAAAATTGAACTCAAAATCAATTTTGAGATTATAAAACCATTTAAAGTGAGTAATAAGCCTTTTAAAAGAATAAGTGACTATAAATGGACTTTTCTTTTCAATGAATGCTTTTTTCTTCACATTTCTCGAGGTACACATACAATTGTAGTCTGTTTTAATGAAAAATGTAAAACAATTCAACTTAAAGTCAATTAGCAGATTATTAAACCATTTAAAACGAGTAATAAGGGTTTTGAAAGAATGGGTGACTATGAATGGACTTTTCTTGCCAATGAATGCTTTTTTTTCACGTTTTTTAATGTAGACATTCAATCATAATCATGTTTTAACCAAAAAAGTAAAAAAAAATTAACTTAAAATCAATTTTGAGATTATCAAAACCATTTAAAGCGAGTAATAAGGATATTGAAGAAATGGGAGACTATAAATAGATTTCTCTTGTCAATGAATGCTTTTTTCTTCATGTTTCTCAATGTAAACATTCAATTATTGTCTATTTTAATGAAAACTGTAGAAAAATTAAGCTTAAAATCAATTTTGAGATTATAAAACTATTTAAATCGAGTAATCAGCCTTTTGAAGAAGTGGGCAACTGTAAATTGACTTTTCTTACCAATGAATGCTTTTTTCTTCACATTTCTCAAAGTATACATTCAATTATAGTCTGTTTTAATAAAAACTATAAAACAATTCAACTTAAAATCAATTAGGAGATTATAAAACCATTTTAAGTGAGTAATAACGATTTTGAAGCAATGGGTGACTATAAATGAACTTTTCTGGCTAGTGAATGTTGTTGTCTTTACATTTCTTAACGTAAACATTCAATTGTAATCTGTTTTAACCAAAAAATTGAAAAAAAAATTGAACTTAAAATCAATTTTGAGATTATAAAACCATTTAAAGCGAGTAATAAGAGTTTTGAAGGAGTGGGAGACTATAAATGGACTTTTCTTGCCATTGAATGCTTTTTTCTTCATATTTCTCAAGGTAAACATTCAATTATTATCTATTTTAAATAAAAATGTAAAAAAAATTAAACTTAAAATCAATTTTGAGATTATAAAACCGTTTAAAGCAAGTAATAACGATTTTGAAGCAATAGGTGACTATAAATGGACTTTTATTGCCAGTGAATATTGTTTTCTTTACATTTCTTAACGTAGACAGTCAATTGTAATCTGTTTTAACCAAAAAATTGAAAAAAAAATGAACTTAAAATCAATTTTGAAATTATAAAACCATTTAAAGCGAGTAATAAGAGTTTTGAATGAGTGGGAGACTATAAATGGACTTTTCTTGCCAATGAATGCTTTTTTCTTCATGTTTCCCGAGGTAACCATTCAATTATTATCTGTTTTAAATAAAAACGTAAAAAAAATTAAACTTAAAATCAATTTTGAGATTATAAAACCGTTTAAAGCGAGTAATAAGGCTTTTGAAGGAATGAGAGACTATACGTAGACTTTTCTTCTAAATAAATGTGTTTGTGTACATGTTTTTTAAGGCAAGCATTTAATTATAGTCTGTTTTAATGAAAAATATAAAAAATTCAACTTAAAATCAATTATGAGATTTTAAAACCATTTAAAGTGAGTAATAAGGCTTTTAAAGGAATGAGAGACTATAAATGGACTTTTCTTACCAATGAATGGCTTTTTCTACACGTTTGTTGAGGTAGGCATTCAATTATAATCTGTTTGAATGAAAAATATAAAGAAATTCAACTTAAATACAATTATGAGATTATAAAGCCATTTAAGGCTAGTAATAAGACTTTTGAAGGAATAGGAGACTCTAAATAGACTTTTATTCCAAATAAATAGATTTTTCTACACGTTTCTCATTATAAACATTCAATTATAATTTGTTTTAAGAAAAAAATAAAAACAGATTGAACTTAAAATCAATTTTGCGATTATAAAACCAT
>NW_018403210.1:2958-3111 GCF_002168275.2 Theobroma umbraticum | reverse complement strand
TAATAAGGCTTTTGAAGGAATGGGTGACAATAAATGGGTCGTTCGTGCCAATGAATGCTTTTTTCTTCATGTTTTTCGATGTAGAGATTCAATTATAATTTGTTTTAACCAAAAAAGTAAAAAAAAATTGAACTCAAAATCAATTTTGAGATT
>NW_018403210.1:2816-2948 GCF_002168275.2 Theobroma umbraticum | reverse complement strand
TTAAAGCGAGTAATAAGACTTTCGAAGGAATGAGAGACTATAAATGGACTTTTTTTCCCAATGAATATTTTTTTCTTCACGTTTCTCAACATCCACATTCAATTGTAGTCTGTTTTAACTAAAAATGTAAAA
>NW_018403210.1:1557-2582 GCF_002168275.2 Theobroma umbraticum | reverse complement strand
ACAATTCAACTTAAAATCAAATAGGAGATCATAAAACCATTTAAAGCGAATAATAAGGGTTTTGAAAGAATGGATGACTATAAATGGACTTTTTTTGCCAACGAATGCTTTTTTCTTCACATTTTTAAATGTAGACATTCAATTATAATCTGTTTTAACTAAAAAAGTAAAAAAAAATTCAACTTAAAATCAATTTTGAGATTATAAAACTATTTAAAGCGAGCAATAAGGCTTTTGACGAAATGGGAGACTGTAAACAGACTTTTCTTGACAATAAATACTTTTTTCTTGATATTTCTTAATGTAAAAATTTAATTACTGTCTATTTTAACTAAAAATGTAAGAAACATTAATATTAAAATCAATTTTGGAGATTATAAAACTATTTAAAGCGAATAATAAGCCTTTTTGAAGGAATGGGTGACTATAAATGGACTTTTCTTGCCACTGAATGCTTTTTTCTTCATGTTTTTTGAGGTACACATTCAATTGCAATCTGTTTTAACGAAAAATGTTAAACAACTCAACTTAAAATCAATTAGGAGATTATAAAATCATTTAAAGCGAGTAATAAAGGTTTAGAAAGAATGGGTGACTATAAATGGACTTTTCTTGCCAATGAATGCTTTTTTCTTCACGTTTCTTAACGTAGACATTCAATTATACTCTGTTTTAATCAAAAAAGTAAAAAAAATTTGAACTTAAAATTAATTTTGAGATTATAAAACCATTTAAAGTGAGTAATAAAGCTTTTGAAGGAATGGGAGACTATAAATGGACTTTTCTTGCCAATGAATTCTTTTTTCTTCATGTTTCTTAGGGTAAACATTCAATTGTTATCTATTTTAACCAAAAATGTAAAAAAATTAAACTTAAAATTAATTTTGAGATTATAAGACCATTTACAGCGAGTAATAAGTCTTTTGAAGTGATGGGAGGCTATAAGTAGACTTTTCTTCTAAAGAAATGTGTTTTTCTACACGTTTTCTGAGGCTGGCATTTAATTATAGTCTGTTTTAATGAAA
>NW_018403210.1:1122-1223 GCF_002168275.2 Theobroma umbraticum | reverse complement strand
AAAACCATTTAAAGCGAGTAATAAGCCTTTTGAAAGAATGCGTAACTATAAATCAACTTTTCTTGCCAATGAATGCTCTTTTCTTCACGTTTCTTAAGGTA
>NW_018403210.1:1004-1112 GCF_002168275.2 Theobroma umbraticum | reverse complement strand
TGTAGTATGTTTTAATAAAAAATATAAAACAATTCAATTTAAAATTAATTAGGTGATTATAAAACCATTTAAAGCGAGTAATAACGATTTTGAAGCAATTGGTGACTA
>NW_018403210.1:505-622 GCF_002168275.2 Theobroma umbraticum | reverse complement strand
TTCTTCACGTTTTTTAATATAGACATTCAATTATAATCTGTTTTAACCAAAAAAGTAAACAACAATTAACTTAAAATCAATTTTGAGATTATAAAACTATTTAAAGCGAGTAATAAG
>NW_018403210.1:0-164 GCF_002168275.2 Theobroma umbraticum | reverse complement strand
TCTTAATGTAGACATTCAATTATAATCTGTTTAAACCAAAAAAGTAAAAAAAAAATTAAACTTAAAATCAATTTTGATATTAGAAAACCATTTAATGTGAGTAATAAGGGTTTTGAAGGAATGGGAGACTATAAATAGACTTTTCTTGCCAATGAATGCTTTTT
>NW_018403209.1:1113-1229 GCF_002168275.2 Theobroma umbraticum | reverse complement strand
TCCCAATTTTAGTCTACACTAAACTCCCTTTCCCAAGTTTGTTTAGGTTTATAGGTCAATTGAATTGGTGGCCAAGCAATTAAAAGCATTAAGAACAAATTGGAGTAAACAATTCA
>NW_018403209.1:826-988 GCF_002168275.2 Theobroma umbraticum | reverse complement strand
AAATAAGAAAAACATAAAGGTAAGAGAGAAAACTAATAGTTAGAGATTTGTGATTTTGATTCTCTCTCCAATTCTCTTGTTTCCTTACTTTGTTCTTAGCTCCAAAAATCCAGAATAGTTGCTTGCTGCCTCCCCTCAAAAATCTCTGAAAAAGGCTCCTTA
>NW_018403209.1:513-655 GCF_002168275.2 Theobroma umbraticum | reverse complement strand
TGCAGCGCTGAGCTCTCTGGAATTTTGTATGTGTGCTTCTTTTCATCAACGCTGAAGCCTTGTTCTCCTAGCGCTATGGCAGTCTATTAATTTCAAACGTGAGTTTCACCCTGATATGTTAGGAACTGGGCAAAGTAGTAAA
>NW_018403209.1:205-333 GCF_002168275.2 Theobroma umbraticum | reverse complement strand
AATATTTTGACCATGATCCAATCAGAACTGGGCCAATTGGTGAACATAAACATTTTTTTCCTTCTTCTTATAATTCAATTGGCCTAAGAATCACCTCATTTGGGGTTTTTTAGAAAGAGATATGGTCA
>NW_018403209.1:97-195 GCF_002168275.2 Theobroma umbraticum | reverse complement strand
ATATATACGAATGAAGCTATCACCATACTTGCACTGATTTTCATTAAATGAGTCTGTTTCATCAATTTCCTTCAAAAGCCATAAGAGGAATTAGCAAT
>NW_018403209.1:0-87 GCF_002168275.2 Theobroma umbraticum | reverse complement strand
AAAGTAATTTAAAATAAAATAACCTAAAACTTGATTAAAATAACTTAAATTAATCACTTAACAAGTAATCAAACTTAAACTAAAAAA
>NW_018403208.1:2176-2292 GCF_002168275.2 Theobroma umbraticum | reverse complement strand
TAAGGCTTTTGAAAGAATGGGTGACTATAAATAGACTTTTCTTCTCAATGAATGATTTTTTCTACACGTTTCCAGAGGCAAGCATTCAATTATAGTCTGTTTTAACTAAAAATGTA
>NW_018403208.1:2033-2166 GCF_002168275.2 Theobroma umbraticum | reverse complement strand
GCTTAAAATCAATTATGAGATTATAAAATAATTTAAAGCACCTAATAAGGCTTTCGAAGGAATAAGAGACTATAAATTAACTTTTCTTGCAAATGAATGTCTTTTTCTTCACTTTTCTCAAGGTAGACATTCA
>NW_018403208.1:1855-2011 GCF_002168275.2 Theobroma umbraticum | reverse complement strand
AATATGAAAAAATTCAACTTAAAATCAATAATGAGATTATAAAATAATTTAAAGTGAGAAACTAGGCTTTTGAAGGAATAGGAGACTATAAATAGACTTATCTTGTCAATAAATGCTTCTTTCTTCATGTTTCTCAACCTAAATATTTAATTATAG
>NW_018403208.1:1441-1720 GCF_002168275.2 Theobroma umbraticum | reverse complement strand
ACGGGTGACTATAAATGCACTTTTCTTGCCAATGAATGTTTTTTTCTTTATGTTTCTCGAGGTAAAGATTCAATTATAGTATGTTTTAATTAAAATTTTAAAAATATTCAACTTAAAACAAATTATGAGATTATAAACCTATTTAAAGGCAGTACCAAGGCTTTTGAAGGAATGAGTGACTATAAATGGACTTTTTTTATCAATGAATGTCTTTTTCTTCACGTTTCTTGAGATAAAGATTTAATTATAGTCTATTTTAACCAAAAATGTAAAAAAATT
>NW_018403208.1:1080-1431 GCF_002168275.2 Theobroma umbraticum | reverse complement strand
TTAATTATGAGATTATAAAGCAATTTAAAGAGAGTAGTAAGTCTTTTCAAAGAATGGGTGATTATAAATGGACTTTTTTCCTTAATGAATGCCTTTTTCTACACATTTCTCGAGATGAACATTCAATTATAGTCTATTTTAACGAATAATATAAATTAATTCAACTTAAAATAAATTATTACATTATAAAATCATTTAAAGCGAGTAATAATGCTTTTGAAGGAATAGGTTACTATAAATGGACTTTTCTTCTCAATCAATGGTTTTTTCTAACATTTTGCCAAGTCAAACAGTCAATTATAGTCTGTTTTAACTAAAAATATGAAAACATTCAGCTTAAAATCAATTATG
>NW_018403208.1:914-1070 GCF_002168275.2 Theobroma umbraticum | reverse complement strand
ACAATTTAAAACAAGTAATAAGGCTTTTGAAGGAATAAGAGACTATAAATTGACTTTTCTTACACATAAATGCCTTTTTCTTCACTCTTCTCAAGGTAGATGTTCAATTATAGTCTGTTGAAACCAAAAATATGAAAAAATTCAACTTAAAATCAA
>NW_018403208.1:605-720 GCF_002168275.2 Theobroma umbraticum | reverse complement strand
GGAATATGAGACTATAAATGGACTTTTCTTACCAATGAATACTTTTTTCTTCATATTTCTTGAGGTAAACATTCAATTATCATCTGTTTTAACCAAAAATGTAAGAAAATTCAAC
>NW_018403208.1:334-519 GCF_002168275.2 Theobroma umbraticum | reverse complement strand
TTATGAGATTACAAAACCATTTAAAGTGAGTAGTAAGGCTTTTTAAGGAATGGGCGACTATAAACTAACTTTTCTTGCCAATGAATGCTTGTTTCTTCATGATTCTCAAGCTACACATTCAATTATAGTGCGTTTTATCCAAAAATGTAAAACAATTCAACTTAAAATCAATTATGAGATTATAA
>NW_018403208.1:0-116 GCF_002168275.2 Theobroma umbraticum | reverse complement strand
TTCCCAAGGTAGATTTTCAATTATAGTCTGTTTTGACCAAAAAGGCTAAAAAATTTAACTTGAAATCAATTACGAGATTATAAAATTATTTAAAGCGAGTAATATGGCTTTTGAAG
>NW_018403207.1:1439-1552 GCF_002168275.2 Theobroma umbraticum | reverse complement strand
TGTAAAGACTGAACATGATGCGGTATTTGGAGTAAATCTTTCAATCCAGAAGTCAAATTGATGTGATTATTAATCCATTGGAAATTTAAGAGACAGGGATAAAACTTTTTTGT
>NW_018403207.1:1097-1261 GCF_002168275.2 Theobroma umbraticum | reverse complement strand
GATTTTGCAGGGGAGGGAGCAAGCAACTATTCTGAAGATTTGAAGCCAAGAAAACAAGAGAATTGGCGGGAGAATCAAGATCACAAAACTATAACTATTAGTTTTCTCTCTTTACTTTTAAGTTTTTCTTATTTTCTTTGACTTGAATTCATGGCTAAATTTCT
>NW_018403207.1:988-1087 GCF_002168275.2 Theobroma umbraticum | reverse complement strand
TTTTTATTAGATACTATGATCTAAATTATTTTTCGAGGATTGTAGTTGAACTCACATGTAATCTAACTTTTAATCTCTTTCTTACTTATCTTTAATGGG
>NW_018403207.1:629-751 GCF_002168275.2 Theobroma umbraticum | reverse complement strand
ATTTGCGTATAGGATATGGATATACCTATAGGCCATATGTAGCCAGATTAGAGCTTGAACTGAATGACTCTATTTTAATTTCAATTCACATAGGGATATAGTATTTTAGTTAAAATAGATAT
>NW_018403207.1:217-303 GCF_002168275.2 Theobroma umbraticum | reverse complement strand
TTCCCCAATTATCTTGTTGCTTTAATTTGTAATTAAATTAGTTTTAGTTGTGTAAGTTTTACTTCAATTAGAATTCAGATTTTAAT
>NW_018403207.1:111-207 GCF_002168275.2 Theobroma umbraticum | reverse complement strand
AAACTAAATTGTTCTAATTTTAGTACTTAAATTTTACTAAGTACTAAAATTAGAACAATTTAGTTCCACCGGTAAGTGACAAGCTTTGCCAAAGAC
>NW_018403207.1:0-101 GCF_002168275.2 Theobroma umbraticum | reverse complement strand
GGAGACATACCAATAGGGGTCTTGTAAGCAGTCCCATATGCCCACAATGCATCATCCAATCTTCTTGCCCAATCTTTTCTTATGGGACACACTGTTTTCTC
>NW_018403206.1:28841-28975 GCF_002168275.2 Theobroma umbraticum | reverse complement strand
TATAAAATCATTTAAAACGAGTAATAAGGCTTTTGAAGGCATTGGTAACTATCACTAGACTTTTCTTGCCAAAGAATATATTTTTCTTCACATTCCCAAGATAGGCATTCAATTATAATCTATTTTAATAAAAA
>NW_018403206.1:28418-28533 GCF_002168275.2 Theobroma umbraticum | reverse complement strand
ACGTTCAATTATAATCTATTTTAACAAAAAATGTAAAAATATTTAAATTAAAATCAATTACGAGGTTATAAAATCATTTAAAGTAAGTAATAAGGCTTCCGAAGGTATGGGTGAC
>NW_018403206.1:27744-27850 GCF_002168275.2 Theobroma umbraticum | reverse complement strand
TGAAGGCGTCGGTGACTATAAATGAACTTTTTTTGTCAATGAATATTTTTTTTTTTCACGTTTCTCGAGGTAAATATTGAATTATAATCTATTTTAATAAAAAATA
>NW_018403206.1:27568-27734 GCF_002168275.2 Theobroma umbraticum | reverse complement strand
TAACTTAAAATCAATTATGAGGTTATGAAACCATTGAACACGAATAATAAGGCTTTCGAAGTCATGGGTCTATAAATGGACTTTTCTTGCCAATAGTTATCTTTTTCTTCATGTTTCATGACGTAGACATTTAATTATAAACTGTTTTAATAAAAAATATATAAAA
>NW_018403206.1:27208-27549 GCF_002168275.2 Theobroma umbraticum | reverse complement strand
ATGAGATTATAAAATCATCTAAAGCGAGTAATAAGGATTTCGAAGGCATGGATGGCTATAAATGTACTTTTCTTGCCAATATATATCATTTTCTTCATGTTTCTCAAGATAGACATTCAATTATATTCTATTTTAATAAAAAATATAAAAACAATTCAAATAAAAATTAATTATGAGGTTATAAAATCATTTAAAGTGAGTAATAAGGCTTCCAATGGCATGGGCGACTATAAATAAACTTTTCTTACTAATAGATATATCTTTTTTTTCACGTTTCTCGAGGTAGTCATTCAATTATAATCTATTTTAATAAAAATTATAAAAAATTTAACTTAAAACTA
>NW_018403206.1:27017-27134 GCF_002168275.2 Theobroma umbraticum | reverse complement strand
TTTCGAAGGCATGGGTGAGTATAAATGGACTTTACTTACGAATAGATATCTTTTTCTTCACGTTTCTCGAGGCAGACTTTCAATTATAATATGTTTTAATAAAAAATATAAAAAAAC
>NW_018403206.1:26865-27007 GCF_002168275.2 Theobroma umbraticum | reverse complement strand
ATCAATTATGAGATTATAAAATCATTTAATGTGAGCAATAAGGCTTTCAAAGGCGTGGGTGACTATAAATAGACTTTTTTTGCCAATAGATTTTTTTTTTCATGTTTCTTAAGGTAGACATTCAATTATAATTTGTTTTAAT
>NW_018403206.1:26204-26338 GCF_002168275.2 Theobroma umbraticum | reverse complement strand
TATAAAATCATTTAAAACGAGTAATAAGGCTTTTGAAGGCATTGGTAACTATCAATAGACTTTTCTTACCAAAGAATATCTTTTTCTTCACATTCCCAAGATAGGCATTCAATTATAATCTATTTTAATAAAAA
>NW_018403206.1:25986-26104 GCF_002168275.2 Theobroma umbraticum | reverse complement strand
TGAGGTAGACATTCAATTATAATCTGTTTTAATAAAAAATATAAAAAAATTTCACTTAAAATCAATTATGAAGTTATAAAATCATTTAAATCAAATAATAAGGCTTTCGAAGGTATGG
>NW_018403206.1:25835-25976 GCF_002168275.2 Theobroma umbraticum | reverse complement strand
ATGGACTTTTGTTGCCAATGAATGGATTTTTCTTCACAAGACAAACATTCAATTATTATCTATTTCACCAAAAACTGTAAAAATTCAACTTAAAATCATTTATAAGATTATAAAATTATTTAAAACGAGTAATAAGGCTTT
>NW_018403206.1:25546-25825 GCF_002168275.2 Theobroma umbraticum | reverse complement strand
GGTGACTATAACTAGACTTTTCTTATCAAAGAATATCTTTTTCTTTACGTTTCCCAATGTAGGCATTCAATTATAATCTGTTTTAATAAAAAATGTAAAAAAATTATACTTACAGTTAATTATAAAATTGTAAAAATATTTAGAGCGACTAATAAGGCTTTTGAATATGTGGGTGACTATAAATTGGCTTTTCGTGCCAGTGGATATATTTTTTTTCACATTTCCCCAGGTAGACATTCAATTATAATCTGTTTTAACAAAAAATGTAAAAAAATTCAA
>NW_018403206.1:25185-25340 GCF_002168275.2 Theobroma umbraticum | reverse complement strand
TCATTTTTTCATGTTTCCTAGGGTAGATATTCGATTATTATCAATTTTAGCCAACAATGTTAAAAAATTTAACTTAAAATAAATTATAAGATTATAAAAATATATAAAACGAGTAATAGGGTTTTTGAAGGCATGGGCGACAATAGATGGTCTAT
>NW_018403206.1:24991-25175 GCF_002168275.2 Theobroma umbraticum | reverse complement strand
GTATATCTTTTTCTTCATGTTTCCTGAGGCAAACATTCAATTATTATCTGTTCTAATCAAAAAGGTAAAAACATTCAACTTAAAATCCATTATAAGATTATAAAAACTTTTAAAGCAAGTAAAAAGGCTTTTGAAGGCGTCGATGACTATAAATGAACTTTTCTTGTCAATGAATATCTTTTTT
>NW_018403206.1:24770-24891 GCF_002168275.2 Theobroma umbraticum | reverse complement strand
CAATTATGAGATTATAAAACTATTTAGAGTGAGTAATAAGGCTTTCGAAGGCATAAGTGACTATAAATGGACTTTTCTTATCAATGGATATCTTTCTCTTCACGTTTCTTGAGGTAGACAT
>NW_018403206.1:24376-24694 GCF_002168275.2 Theobroma umbraticum | reverse complement strand
AAGCGAGTAATAAGGCTTTCGAAAGCATGAATGACTATAAATAGACTTTTCTTGCCAATGAATATCTTTTTCTTCACATTTCTTAAGGCAGACATTCAATTATAATATGTTTTAATAAAAAATATAGAACAATTCAACTTAAAATCAATTATGAGATTATAAAATGATTTAAACCGGGTAATAAGGCTTTCAAATGCATGGGGGATTTTAAATTGACTTTTCTTATCAATGAATAGCTTTTTCTTCATGTTTGTCAGACAAACAAGAAGATTATTATATGTTTTGCACATAAATGTAAAAAAATTCAACTTAAAATCA
>NW_018403206.1:24056-24366 GCF_002168275.2 Theobroma umbraticum | reverse complement strand
TATAAAACCATTTAAAGCGAGTAATAAGGGTTTCAAAGGGATGGGTGACTATACGTAGACTTTTCTTACCAATGAATATCTTTTTCTTCATGTTTTTTGAAAAAGGCATTCAATTTTAATCTGTTCTAATAAAAAATGTAAAAAAATTCTACTTAAAGTCAATTATAAGATTATAAAACTATTTTAAGCGAGTAATAAGGCTTTCGAAGGCGTGGGTGACTATAAATGGACTATTCTTGCCAACGAATATCTTTTTCTTCATGTTTCCCAAGGTAGATATTCAATTATAATCTGTTTTAATAAAAAATGT
>NW_018403206.1:23683-23848 GCF_002168275.2 Theobroma umbraticum | reverse complement strand
TGGACTTTTCTTATCAATGGATATCTTTTTCTTCATATTTCTCGAGGTAAACATTCAATTATAACTTTTTTTAATAAAAAATGTAAAAAAAATTTAACTTTAAATCAATTATGAAGTTATAAAATTATTTAAAGCGAGTAATAAGGCTTTCGAAGACATGGGTGA
>NW_018403206.1:23268-23673 GCF_002168275.2 Theobroma umbraticum | reverse complement strand
ACTTTTCTTGCCAATGGATATCTTTTTCTTCTTATTTCCAAGGGTAGACATTCAATTATTATCTGTTTTAACCAAAAATGTATAAAAATTTAGGTTAAAATCAATTACGAGATTCTAAAAACATTTTAGGCGCGTAATAAGGCTTTTGAAGGCATGGATGACTATAAATAGACTTTCCTTGCCAATGTATAGCTTTTTCTTCACGTTTCTAAAAGAAGGCATTCAATTTTAATCTGATTTTAATAAAACATGTAAAAAAACTCTACTTAAAGTCAATTATGAGATTATAAAAACATTTAAAACATGTAATAAGGCTTTTGAAGGAGTGACTGACAATAAATAGAGTATTCATACCAATGAATATCTTTTTCTTCATGTTTCTTAAGGTAGACATTCAATTATAAT
>NW_018403206.1:22904-23104 GCF_002168275.2 Theobroma umbraticum | reverse complement strand
ATGGGTAACTATAAATGGACTTTTCTTGCCAATAGATATCATTTTTTCATGTTTTCTAGGGTAGATATTTGATTATTATCAATTTTAGCCAACAATGTAAAAAAAATCAACTTAAAATCAATTATAAGATTATAAAAATATTTAAAACGAGTAATAAGTTTTTGAAGGCATGGGCAACAATAGATGGTCTATTCTTGCCA
>NW_018403206.1:22633-22894 GCF_002168275.2 Theobroma umbraticum | reverse complement strand
TTTTCTTCATGTTTCCTGAGGCAAGCATTCAATATTATCTGTTTTAACCAAAAAGGTAAAAACATTCAACTTAAAATCCATTATAAGATTATAAAAACCTTTAAAGCAAGTAAAAAGGCTTTTGAAGGTGTCGGTGACTATAAATGAACTTTTCTTGTCAATGAATATCTTTTTTTCAAGTTTCTCGAGGTAAACATTGAATTATAATCTATTTTAATAAAAAATATTAAAAATTTTAACTTAAAATCAATTATGAGGTTA
>NW_018403206.1:22512-22623 GCF_002168275.2 Theobroma umbraticum | reverse complement strand
TAACACGAGTAATAAGGCTTTCGAAGGCATGGGTCTATAAATAGACTTTTCTTGCTAATAGATATCTTTTTCTTCATGTTTTACGAGGCAGACATTTAATTGTAAACTGTT
>NW_018403206.1:22412-22502 GCF_002168275.2 Theobroma umbraticum | reverse complement strand
ATATATAAAAATTTAACTTAAAATAAATTATGAGATTATAAAATTATC
Source organism: Theobroma umbraticum (assembly GCF_002168275.2). NCBI lineage: Eukaryota > Viridiplantae > Streptophyta > Magnoliopsida > Malvales > Malvaceae > Theobroma > Theobroma umbraticum. Next base: position 22,454 of record NW_018403206.1, on the reverse strand, counting down.
TAAAGCGAGTAATAAAGATTTCGAAGGCATGGGTGACTATAA
>NW_018403206.1:22295-22402 GCF_002168275.2 Theobroma umbraticum | reverse complement strand
CTTGCCAATAGATATCACTTTCTTCAAGTTTCTTAAGATAGATATTCAATTATATTCTGTTTTAATAAAAAATATAAAAAAATTCAAGTTAAAATTAATTATGAGGT
>NW_018403206.1:22080-22285 GCF_002168275.2 Theobroma umbraticum | reverse complement strand
TTTAAAGTGAGTAATAAGGTTGATGACGGTATGGGTGGCTATAAATGTACTTTCCTTACTAATGGATATATCTTTTTTTACGTTTCTCAAGGTAGACACTCAATTATAATCTATTTTAATAAACAATGCAAAAAATTTAACCTAGAATCAATTATGAGGTTATAAAATCATTTAAAGTTAGTAATAAGGCTTTCGAAGGCATGGG
>NW_018403206.1:21620-21839 GCF_002168275.2 Theobroma umbraticum | reverse complement strand
TATAATCTGTTTTAATAAAAAATATAAAAACATTTAACTTAAAATCAATTATGAAGTTATAAAATCAATTAAATCAAGTAATAAAGCTTTCGAAGGTATGGGTGACAATAAATGGACTTTTGTTGCCAATGAATGGATTTTTCTTCACGTTTGTCAAGACAAACATTCAATTATTATCTATTTCAACCAAAAATGTAAACAATTCAACTTAAAATCATT
>NW_018403206.1:21247-21610 GCF_002168275.2 Theobroma umbraticum | reverse complement strand
TAAAATCATTTAAAATGAGTAATAAGGCTTTTGAAGGCATTGGTGACTATAACTAAACTTTTATTGTCAAAGAATATCTTTTTCTTCATGTTTCCCAATGTAGGCATTCAATTATAATATGTTTTAATAAAAAATATAAAAAAATTATACTTACAATCAATTATAAAATTGTAAAAATATTTGGAGCAACTACTAAGGCTTTTGAAGATGTGGGTGACTATAAATTTTCTTTTCGTGCTAATGGATATATTGTTTTTCACATTTCTCCAGGTAAACATTCAATTATAATCTGTTTTAACAAAAAATGTAAAAAAATGTAAAAAAATTCAACTTAAAATCAATTATGAGGTTATAAAATTACTT
>NW_018403206.1:21020-21134 GCF_002168275.2 Theobroma umbraticum | reverse complement strand
TCATTTTTTCATGTTTCCTAGGGTAGATATTCGATTATTATCAATTTTAGCCAATAATGTTAAAAAATTTAACTTAAAATCAATTATAAGATTATAAAAATATTTAAAACGAGT
>NW_018403206.1:20719-20920 GCF_002168275.2 Theobroma umbraticum | reverse complement strand
CAATGTATATCTTTTTCTTCATGTTTCCTGAGGCAAACATTCAATTATTATCTGCTTTAACCAAAAAGGTAAAAACATTCAACTTAAAATCTATTATGAGATTATAAAAACCTTTAAAGCAAGTAAAAAGGCTTTTGAAGGCGTCGGTGACTATAAATGAACTTTTCTTGTCAATGAATATCTTTTTTTCACGTTTCTCAA
>NW_018403206.1:20316-20490 GCF_002168275.2 Theobroma umbraticum | reverse complement strand
TGGGTCTATAAATAGACTTTTCTTGCCAATAGATATCTTTTTCTTCATGTTTCACGAGGCAGACATTTAATTGTAAACTTTTTTAATAAAAAATATATAAAAATTTAACTTAAAATAAATTATGAGATCATAAAATCATCTAAAGCGAGTAATAAGGATTTCGAAGGCATGGGT
>NW_018403206.1:20184-20306 GCF_002168275.2 Theobroma umbraticum | reverse complement strand
GGACTTTTCTTGCCAATAGATATCACTTTCTTCATGTTTCTTAAGATAGAAATTCAATTATATTCTGTTTTAATAAAAAATATAAAAAAGTTTAAGTTAAAATTAATTATGAGGTTATAAAA
>NW_018403206.1:19976-20174 GCF_002168275.2 Theobroma umbraticum | reverse complement strand
TGAGTAATAAGGTTGATGACGGTATGGGTGACTATAAATGTACTTTCCTTACTAATGGATATCTTTTTTTTTACGTTTGTCGAGGTAGACATTCAATTATAATCTATTTTAATAAACAATGCAAAAAATTTAACCTAAAATCAGTTATGAGGTTATAAAATCATTTAAAGTTAGTAATAAGGCTTTCGAAGGCATGGG
>NW_018403206.1:19761-19876 GCF_002168275.2 Theobroma umbraticum | reverse complement strand
ACGTTCAATTATAATCTATTTTAACAAAAAATGTAAAAATATTTAAATTAAAATTAATTATGAGGTTATAAAATCATTTAAAGTAAGTAATAAGGCTTCCGAAGGTATGGGTGAC
>NW_018403206.1:19076-19193 GCF_002168275.2 Theobroma umbraticum | reverse complement strand
TGAAGGCGTCGGTGACTATAAATGAACTTTTTTTGTCAATGAATATTTTTTTTTCACGTTTCTCGAGGTAAACATTGAATTATAATCTATTTTAATAAAAAATATAAAAAAATTTAA
>NW_018403206.1:18913-19066 GCF_002168275.2 Theobroma umbraticum | reverse complement strand
ATTATGAGGTTATGAAACCATTTAACACGAGTAATAAGGCTTTCGAAGTCATGGGTCTATAAATGGACTTTTCTTGCCAATAGATATCTTTTTCTTCAAGTTTCATGACGTAGACATTTAATTATAAACTGTTTTAATAAAAAATATATAAAA
>NW_018403206.1:18685-18894 GCF_002168275.2 Theobroma umbraticum | reverse complement strand
ATGAGATTATAAAATCATCTAAAGCGAGTAATAAGGATTTCGAAGGCATGGATGACTATAAATGGACTTTTCTTGCCAATATATATCATTTTCTTCATGTTTCTCAAAATAGACATTCAATTATATTCTGTTTTAATAAAAAATATAAAAACAATTCAAATTAAAATTAATTATGAGGTTATAAAATCATTTAAAGTGAGTAATAAGGC
>NW_018403206.1:18304-18429 GCF_002168275.2 Theobroma umbraticum | reverse complement strand
TAAATGGACTTTTCTTGCTAATGGATATCTTTTTCTTCACATTTCTTGAGGTAGGCATTCAATTATAATCTGTTTAAATAAAAAATATAAAAAAATTTAACTTAAAATCAATTATGAGATTATAA
>NW_018403206.1:18117-18294 GCF_002168275.2 Theobroma umbraticum | reverse complement strand
TGTGAGCAATAAGGCCTTCAAAGGTATGGGTGACTATAAATGGACTTTTTTTGCCAATGGATATTTTTTTCTTCATGTTTCTTGAGGTAGAAATTCAATTATAATCTGTTTTAATAAAATATATAAAAAAATTTAACTTCAAATCAATTATGAGGTTATAAAATCATTTAAATCAAG
>NW_018403206.1:17970-18107 GCF_002168275.2 Theobroma umbraticum | reverse complement strand
TTCGAAGGCATGGGTGACTATAAATGGACTTTTGTTGCCAATAAATGGCTTTTTCTTCATGTTTGTCAAGACAAACAATAAATTATTATCTGTTTCAACCAAAAATATAAAAAATTTCACTTAAAATCATTTATGAG
>NW_018403206.1:17805-17960 GCF_002168275.2 Theobroma umbraticum | reverse complement strand
CATTTAAAACGAGTAATAAGGCTTTTGAAGTTATTGGTGACTATAACTAGACTTTTCTTACTAAAGAATATCTTTTTCTTCACGTTTCCAAATATAGACATTCAATTATAATCTGTTTTAATAAAAAATGTAAAAAATTCTACTTAAAGTCAATT
>NW_018403206.1:17658-17795 GCF_002168275.2 Theobroma umbraticum | reverse complement strand
AAAAATATTTGAAGCGACTAATAAGACTTTTGAAGACGTGGGTGACTACAAATTGACTTTTCGTGCTAATGAATATCTTTTTTTTCACGTTTCTCGAGATAGATATTCAATTATAATCTGTTTTAAAAAAATATAAA
>NW_018403206.1:17421-17558 GCF_002168275.2 Theobroma umbraticum | reverse complement strand
ATTAGCAAGAAAAGTTCATTTATAGTCACCCATGCCTTCGAAAGCCTTATTACTAACTTTAAATGATTTGATAACCTCATAATTGATTTTAGGTTAAATTTTTTATATTGTTTATTAAAATAGATTATAATTGAATG
>NW_018403206.1:17298-17411 GCF_002168275.2 Theobroma umbraticum | reverse complement strand
GAAACATAAAGAAAAAGATATCCATTAGTAAGAAAAGTACATTTATAGTCGCCCATGCCGTCGGAAGCCTTATTACTCACTTTAAAAGATTTTATAACCTCATAATTTATTTT
>NW_018403206.1:17214-17288 GCF_002168275.2 Theobroma umbraticum | reverse complement strand
TTTTTATATTTTTTATTAAAACAGAATATAATTGAATGTCTATCTTATGAAACATGAAGAAAATGATATCTATT
>NW_018403206.1:16955-17204 GCF_002168275.2 Theobroma umbraticum | reverse complement strand
GTCCATTTATAGTCACCCATGCCTTCGGAATCCTTATTACTCGCTTTAGATGATTTTATAATTTCATAATTGATTTTAAATTGAATTTTTATATATTTTTTATTAAAATAGTTTATAATTAAATGTTTGCCTTGTGAAACATGAAGAAAAAGATATCTATTGATAAGAAAAGTCCATTTATAGACCCATGCCTTCGAAAGCCTTATTACTCGTGTTAAACGATTTCATAATCTCATAATTGATTTTAAG
>NW_018403206.1:16519-16945 GCF_002168275.2 Theobroma umbraticum | reverse complement strand
TTATATTTTTTATTAAAATACATTATAATTCAATGTTTACCTCTAGAAACGTGAAAAAAAAGATATTTATTGATAAGAAAAGTTCATTTATAGTCACCGACGCCTTTAAAAGCCTTTTTATTTGCTTTAAAGCTTTTTATAATCTCATAATGGATTTTAAGTTGAACGTTTTTACCTTTTTAGTTAAAACAGATAATAATTGAATATCTACCTCAGGAAACGTAAGGAAAAATATATACATTGGCAAGAATAGACCATTTATTGTCGCCAACGCATTCAAAAACCTTATTATTCGTTTTAAATATTTTTATAATCTCATAATTATTTTAAGTTGAATTTTTTTACATTGTTGGCTAAAATTGATAATAATGGAATATCTACCTTAGGAAACATGAAAAAAATGATATCTATTGGCAAGAAAAGTCC
>NW_018403206.1:16289-16509 GCF_002168275.2 Theobroma umbraticum | reverse complement strand
ACCCATACCTTCGAAAGCCTTATTACTTGTTTTAAATGATTTTATAACATCATAATTGATTTTAAGTTGATTTTTTAATATTTTTTGTTAAAACAGATTATAATTGAATGTCTACCTCGAGAAAAGTGAAAAAAAAGATATCCATTAGCACGAAAAGTCAATTTATAGTCACCCACGTCTTCAAAAGCTTTATTAGTCGCTTCAAATATTTTTATAATCT
>NW_018403206.1:15883-16279 GCF_002168275.2 Theobroma umbraticum | reverse complement strand
TTTAAGTAGAATTTTTTTATATTTTTTATTGAAACAGATTATAATTGAATGCCTATCTTGAGAAACGTGAAGAAAAAGATATTCTTTGGCAGAAAAAGTCTAGTTATAGTCACCAATGTCTTCAAAAGCCTTATTACTCGTTTTAAATGATTTCATAATCTCATAAATGATTTTAAGTAGAATTTTTTACATTTTTGGGTGAAACAGATAATAATTGAATGTTTTTCTTGACAAATGTGAAGAAAAAGCCATTCATTGACAACAAAAGTCCATTTATAGTCACCCATGCTTCGAAAGCTTTATTACTTGATTTAAATGATTTTATAACCTTATAATTGATTGTAAGTTGAATTTTTTTATATTTTTTATTAAAACAGATTATAATTGAATGTCTAC
>NW_018403206.1:15521-15654 GCF_002168275.2 Theobroma umbraticum | reverse complement strand
ATTAGCAAGAAAAGTCCATTTATAGTCACCCATACTTTCGAAAGCCTTATTACTAACTTTAAATGATTTTATAACCTCATAATTGATTTTAAGTTAAATTTTTTGTATAGTTTATTAAAACAGATTATAATTG
>NW_018403206.1:15414-15511 GCF_002168275.2 Theobroma umbraticum | reverse complement strand
TTGATAAACATAAAAAAAAAGATATCCATTAGTAAGGAAAGTACATTTATACTCGCCCATACCGTCGACAACCTTATTACTCACTTTAAATGATTTT
>NW_018403206.1:15310-15404 GCF_002168275.2 Theobroma umbraticum | reverse complement strand
AATTAATTTTAACTTGAATTTTTTTATATATTTTATTAAAACAGAATATAATTGAATCTCTATCTTGTGAAACATGAAGAAAATGATATCTATT
>NW_018403206.1:15204-15300 GCF_002168275.2 Theobroma umbraticum | reverse complement strand
GTCCATTTATAGTCACCCATGCCTTCGAAATCCCTATTACTCGCTTTAGATGATTTTATGATCTCATAATTTTTTTTAAGTTAAATTTTTATATAT
>NW_018403206.1:15046-15194 GCF_002168275.2 Theobroma umbraticum | reverse complement strand
AACAGTTTACAATTAAATGTCTGTCTCGTGAAACATGAAGAAAAAGATATCTATTGGTAAGAAAAGTCTATTTATAGACCCATGCCTTCGAAAACCTTATTACTCGTGTTAAATGGTTTCATAACCTCATAATTGATTTTAAGTTAAA
>NW_018403206.1:14757-14946 GCF_002168275.2 Theobroma umbraticum | reverse complement strand
TTAATAAAAAATATAAAAACATTTAACTTAAAATCAATTATGAGATTATAAAATTATTTAATGTGAGCAATAAGGCCTTCAAAGGCATGGCTGACTACAAATGGACTTTTTTTGCTAATGGATATTATTTTCTTCATGTTTCTTAAGGTAGACATTCAATTATAAACTGTTTTAATGAAAAATATAAAA
>NW_018403206.1:14541-14747 GCF_002168275.2 Theobroma umbraticum | reverse complement strand
TAAAATCAATTATGAGGTTATAAAATAATTTAAATCAAATAATAAAGCTTTCGAAGGCATTGGTGACTATAAATGGACTTTTGTTGCCAATGAATGGCTTTTTCTTCACGTTTGTCAAGATAAACATTCAATTATTATCTGTTTCACCCAAAAATATAAAAAATTCCACTTAAAATCATTTATGAGATTATAAAATCATTTAAAAC
>NW_018403206.1:14215-14531 GCF_002168275.2 Theobroma umbraticum | reverse complement strand
GCTTTTGAAGGCATTGGTGACTATAACTAGACTTTTCTTGCCAAAGAATATCTTTTTCTTCACGTTCCCAAGACAAGTATTCAATTATAATCTACTTTAATAAAAAATGTAAAAAAATTCTACTTAAAGTCAATTATAAGATTATAAAAATATTTAAACCGACTAATAAGGCTTTTGAAGACGTGGGTGACTATAAATTAACTTTTTGTGCTAATGGATATCTTTTTTTTCATATTTCTTAAAACAGACATTTAATTATAATATGTTTTTAAAAAAATGTAAAAAAAATATAACTTAAAATCAATTATGAGGTTAT
>NW_018403206.1:14073-14205 GCF_002168275.2 Theobroma umbraticum | reverse complement strand
AAAGCAAGTAATAAGGCTTCCGAAGATATGAGTGACTATAAATGGACTTTTATTGCCAATAGATATCATTTCTCATGTTTTCTAAAGTAGATATTCGATTATTATCAATTTTAGCCAGCAATGTAAAAAAAT
>NW_018403206.1:13754-14063 GCF_002168275.2 Theobroma umbraticum | reverse complement strand
ATCAATTATGAGATTATAAAAACATTTAAAACGATTAATAAAGTTTTTGAAGGCGTGGGCGATAATAGATGGTCTATTCTTGCCAATGTATATCTTTTTCTTCATGTTTCCTAAGGTAGATATTCAATTATTATCTATTTTAACTAACAAGTTAAAAACATTCAACTTAAAATCCATTATAAGATTATAAGAATCTTTAAAGCAAATAAGAAGACTTTTGAAGGCATCGGTGACTATAAATGAACTTTTCTTCCCATTGAATATCTTTTTGTTCAGGTTTCTTGAGGTAAACATTGAATTATAATCTAT
>NW_018403206.1:13560-13744 GCF_002168275.2 Theobroma umbraticum | reverse complement strand
AATATAAAAACATTTAACTTAAAATTAATTATGAGGTTATGAAACCATTTAATACGAGTAATAAGGCTTTCGAAGCCATGGGTCTATAAATGGACTTTTCTTGCCAATAGATATCTTTTTCTTCATATTTCACGAGGCAGACATTTAATTATAAACTGTTTTAATAAAAAATATATAAAAATTC
>NW_018403206.1:13475-13550 GCF_002168275.2 Theobroma umbraticum | reverse complement strand
CAATTATGAGATTATAAAATAATCTAAAGCGAGTAATAAGGATTTCGAACGCATGGGTGACTATAAATGGACTTT
>NW_018403206.1:13354-13465 GCF_002168275.2 Theobroma umbraticum | reverse complement strand
AGATATCATTTTCTTCATGTTTCTTCAGATAGATATTCAATTATATTCTGTTTTAATAAAAATATAAAAAAATTAAAATTAAAATTAATTATGAGGTTATAAAATCATTTA
>NW_018403206.1:13126-13254 GCF_002168275.2 Theobroma umbraticum | reverse complement strand
AGTAATAAGGCTTTCGAAGGTATAGGTGACTATAAATGGACTTTTCTTGCCAATAGATCTCATTTTCATGTTTTCTAAAGTAGATATTCCATTATTATCAATTTTAGCCAGCAATGTAAAAAAATTCA
>NW_018403206.1:12886-13116 GCF_002168275.2 Theobroma umbraticum | reverse complement strand
AATTATGAGATTATAAAAATATTTAAAACGAATAATAAGGTTTTTGAAGGCGTAGGCAACAATAGAAGGTCTATTCTTGCCAATGTATATCTTTTTCTTCACGTTTCCTGAGGTAGATATTCAATTATTATCTATTTTAACTAACAAGGTAAAAACATTCAACTTAAAATCCATTATGAGATTATAAAAATCTTTAAAGCAAATAAAAAGGCTTTTGAAGGCGTCGGTGA
>NW_018403206.1:12768-12876 GCF_002168275.2 Theobroma umbraticum | reverse complement strand
ACTTTTCTTGCTAATGAATATCTTTTTTTTTCTCGTTTCTTGAGGTAAACATTGAATTATAATCTATTTTAATAAAAAATATAAAAAAAATTTAACTTAAAATCAATT
>NW_018403206.1:12340-12539 GCF_002168275.2 Theobroma umbraticum | reverse complement strand
TGGGTCTATAAATAGACTTTTCTTGCCAATAGATATCTTTTTCTTCATGTTTCATGAGGTAGATATTTAATTATGAACTGTTTTAATAAAAAATATATACAAATTCAACTTAAAATCAAATATGAGATAATAAAATAATCTAAAGCGAGTAATAAGGATTTCAAAGGCATGGGTGACTATAAATGGACTTTTCTTGTCA
>NW_018403206.1:11476-11591 GCF_002168275.2 Theobroma umbraticum | reverse complement strand
AATTATGAGATTATAAAATCATTTAATGTGAGCAATAAGGCCTTCAAAGGTATGAGTGACTATAAATAGACTTTTTTTACAAATGGATATTTTTTTCTTCATGTTTCTTAAGGTA
>NW_018403206.1:11332-11466 GCF_002168275.2 Theobroma umbraticum | reverse complement strand
TATAATCTGTTTTAATAAAAAATATGAAAAAACTCAACTTAAAATCAATTATGAGGTTATAACATCATTTAAATCAAGTAATAAAGCTTTCGAAAGCATGGGTGACTATAAATGGACTTTTGTTGCCAATGAAT
>NW_018403206.1:11247-11322 GCF_002168275.2 Theobroma umbraticum | reverse complement strand
TCATGTTTATTAAGACAAACATTCAATTATTATCTGTTTCACCCAAAAAGATAAAAAATTTCACTTAAAATCATT
>NW_018403206.1:10884-11237 GCF_002168275.2 Theobroma umbraticum | reverse complement strand
TAAAATCATTTAAAACGAGTAATAATGCTTTGAAGTCATTGCTGACTATAACTAGACTTTTCTTGCCAAAGAATATCTTTTTCTTCACGTTTCCCAAGATAGACATTCAATTATAATCTATTTTAATAAAAAATGTAAAAAAATTTTTACTTAAAGTCAATTATAAGATGATAAAAATATTTGAAGCGACTAATAAGGCTTTTGAAGATGTGGGTAACTATAAATTGACTTTTCATGCTAATGGATATCTTTTATTCACGTTTCTCGAGATAGACATTCAATTATAATCTGTTTTAAAAAAAATGTAAAAAAATTCAACTGAAAATCAATTATGAGGTTATAAAATCATTTAA
>NW_018403206.1:10399-10874 GCF_002168275.2 Theobroma umbraticum | reverse complement strand
AAGGCTTCCGAAGGTATGGGTGACTATAAATGGTCTTTTCTTGCCAATAGATATCATTTTTTCATGTTTCCTAAAGTAGATATTCGATTATTAACAATTTTAGCCAGCAATGTAAAAAAATTTAACTTAAAATCAATTGTGAGATTATAAAAACATTTAAAACGAATAATAAGATTTTTGAAGGCGTGGACGACAATAGATGGTCTATTCTTACCAATGTACATCTTTTTCGTCACGTTTCCTGATGTAGACATTCAATTATTATCTGTTTTAACCAACAAGGTAAAAACATTCAACTTAAAATTCATTATGAGATTATAAAAATCTTTAAAGCAAATAAAAATGCTTTTGAAGGCGTCGGTGACTATAAATGAACTTTTCTTCCCAATGAATATCTTTTTTTTTTCACGTTTCTCGAGGAAAATATTGAATTATAATCTATTTTAATAAAAAATATAAAAAAATTTAACTTAAA
>NW_018403206.1:10143-10385 GCF_002168275.2 Theobroma umbraticum | reverse complement strand
TATGAAACCATTTAACACGAGTAATAAGGCTTTCGAAGCCATGGGTCTATAAATGGACATTTCTTGCCAATAGATATCTTTTTCTTCATGTTTCACAAGGCAGACATTTAATTATAAACAGTTTTAATAAAAAAATATATAAAAATTTAACTTAAAATCAATTATGAGATTATAAAATAATCTAAAGTGAGTAATAAGAATTTCGAAGGCATGGGTGACTATAAATGGACTTTTCTTGTCAA
>NW_018403206.1:10020-10133 GCF_002168275.2 Theobroma umbraticum | reverse complement strand
TTTCTTCATGTTTCTCAAGATAGATATTCAATTATATTATGTTTTAATAAAAAATATAAAAGAATTCAAATTAAAATTAATTATGAGGTTATAAAATTATTTAAAGTGAGTAA
>NW_018403206.1:9919-10001 GCF_002168275.2 Theobroma umbraticum | reverse complement strand
GGCGACTATAAATGGACTTTTCTTACTAATAGATATATTTTTCTTCACGTTTCTTGAAGTAGACATTCAATTATAATCTATT
>NW_018403206.1:9749-9909 GCF_002168275.2 Theobroma umbraticum | reverse complement strand
TTATAAAAAAATTTAATTTAAAACTAATTATGAGATTACAAAATCATTTAAAACGAGTAATAAGGCTTTCGAAGGCATGGATGAGTATAAATAGACTTTTCTTACCAATAGATATCTTTTTCTTCATGTTTCTCAAGACAGACATTCAATTATAATTTGT
>NW_018403206.1:9270-9639 GCF_002168275.2 Theobroma umbraticum | reverse complement strand
AAATCATTTAAAGTGAGTAATAAGGCTTTCGAAGGCATGGGTGACTACAAATGGTGTTTTCTTGCCAATGGATATCTTTTTGTTCACGTTTCTCAAGGCAGACATTCAATTATAATCTGTTTTAAAAATATATATATAAAAATTCAACTTAAAATCAATTATAAGGTTATAAAAATATTTAAGGTGAGTAATAAAGCTTTCGAACGCATGGGTGACTATGAATGGACTTCTCTTACCAATGGATATGTTTTTTTTTTACTTTTTTTAAAGCAGACATTCAATTATAATCTATTGTAATAAAACATGTCAAAACGTTCAACCAAAAACCAATTATGAGATTAAAAAATTATTTAAAGTGAGTAATAAGGC
>NW_018403206.1:9159-9260 GCF_002168275.2 Theobroma umbraticum | reverse complement strand
ATGGGTGACTATAAGTAGACTTTTCTTGCCAATGGATATCTTTTTCTTTATGGTTCTTAAGGTAGACATTCAATTATTATCTGTTTTACCCAAAAATGTAA
>NW_018403206.1:8886-9149 GCF_002168275.2 Theobroma umbraticum | reverse complement strand
CTTAAAATCATTTATGAGATTATAAAACTATTTAAAACGAGTAATAAGGGTTTTGAATACATGGGTGACTATAAGTAGACTTCTCTTCCAAATGAATGGCTTTTTCTTCAGGTTTTCCTAGGCAAACATTTGGTTATTATTTGTTTGAATTAAAAATGTAAAAAAATTCAGCTTGGAATCAATTATGAGATTATAAAAACATTTAAAGCGAGTAATAAGGCTTTCAAAGTCATCGGTGACTACAAATGGACTTTTCTTATCAA
>NW_018403206.1:8701-8876 GCF_002168275.2 Theobroma umbraticum | reverse complement strand
TTTCTTCACGTTTCTCAAGGCAGACATTCAATTATTATCTATTTTAACCAAAAATGTAAAAAATTTAACTTAAAATCAACTATGAGATTATGAAAACATTTAAGGTGAGTAATAAGGATTTTGAAGGCGTGGGTGACTATAAATGGACTGTTCTTTCCAATGAATATCTTTTTTT
>NW_018403206.1:8339-8426 GCF_002168275.2 Theobroma umbraticum | reverse complement strand
TAATCTGTTTTAATAAAAAATATAAAAAAATTTAACTTCAAATCAATTATAAGGTTATAAAATTATTTAAAGCGAGTAATAAGGCTT
>NW_018403206.1:8193-8329 GCF_002168275.2 Theobroma umbraticum | reverse complement strand
GGGTGACTATAAATGGACTTTTCTTTTCAATGGATATCCTTTTCATCATGTTTCTCGAGCTAGATATTCAATTATAATTTGTTTTAAGAGAAAATGTAAAAATATTCTACTTAAAATCAATTATGAGGCTATAAAA
>NW_018403206.1:8031-8183 GCF_002168275.2 Theobroma umbraticum | reverse complement strand
TGAGTAATAAGGCTTTCGAAGGCATGGCTGACTATAAATGAACTTTTCTTGCCAATGGATAGCTTTTTGTTCACATTTCTTGAGATAGACATTCAATTACAATCTGTTTTAATAAAAAATTTAAAACAATTCAACTTAAAATCAATTATAAG
>NW_018403206.1:7868-8021 GCF_002168275.2 Theobroma umbraticum | reverse complement strand
CATTTAAACCGAGTAATAAGGCTTTCAAATGCATGGGAGACTATAAATGGACTTTTCTTGCCAATGAATGGCTTTTTCTTTACGTTTGTCGAGACAAACATTCAATTATTATCTGTTTTACCCATAAATGTAAAAAAATTCAACTTAAAATTA
>NW_018403206.1:7672-7858 GCF_002168275.2 Theobroma umbraticum | reverse complement strand
TATAAAACCATTTAAAGCGAGTAATAAGGGTTTTGAAGACATGGGTGACAATAAGTAGACTTTTCTTGCCAATAAATATCTTTTTCTTCATGTTTCTCGAAGAAGGCATTCAATTTTAATCTGTTTCAATAAAAAATGAAAAGAAATTCTACTTAAAGTCAATTATAAGATTATAAAAATATTTAA
>NW_018403206.1:7426-7662 GCF_002168275.2 Theobroma umbraticum | reverse complement strand
AAGGCTTTTGAAGGTGTGGGTGACTATAAATGGACTATTCTTGCCAATGAATATCTTATTATTCATGTTTCCTGAGGTAGACATTCAATTATAATCTATTTTAATAAAAAAATGTAAAAAGATTCAACTTAAAATCTACTATGAGATTATAAAATAAATTAAAGCGAGTAAGAAGGCTTTTGAAGGCATGAGTGACTATAAATGGACTTTTCTTATCAATGGATATTTTTTTCTTC
>NW_018403206.1:6813-7295 GCF_002168275.2 Theobroma umbraticum | reverse complement strand
TATAAATGGACTTTTCTTGCCAATGGATATCTTTTTCTTCATGTTTCCCAGGGTAGACATTTAATTATTATCTATTTTAACTAAAAATGTATGAAAATTCAAGTTAAAATCAAGTACGAGATTCTAAAAATATTTTAGGCACGTAATAAGGCTTTTGAAGTTATGGGTGACTACAAATGGACTTTTCTTGCTAATGAATGGCTTTTTCTTTAAGTTTCCCTAGGCAAACATTCAGTTATTATTTGTTTTAATTAAAAATGTAAAAAAATAGAGCTTAAAATCAATTACGAGATTGTAAAAATATTTAAAGCGAGAAATAAGGCTTTCAAAGACATCAGTGACTACAAATGGGCTTTTCATGCCCATGAATATGTTTTTGTTTACATTTCTCAAGGCAAACATTCAATTATTATTTGTTTTAACTAAAAATGTAAAGCAATTTAACTTAAAATCAACTATGAGATTATAAAAACATTTAAGGC
>NW_018403206.1:6643-6737 GCF_002168275.2 Theobroma umbraticum | reverse complement strand
CTTTCGAAGGTATGAGTGACTATAAATGGACTTTTCTTGCTAATGGATATCTTTCACTTCATATTTCTCGAGGTAGACATTCAATTATAATATA
>NW_018403206.1:6544-6633 GCF_002168275.2 Theobroma umbraticum | reverse complement strand
AAATATAAAAAATTCAACTTAAAAGCGATTATAAGGTTATAAAGTCATTTAAAGCGAGTAATAAGGCTTTCGAATGCATAGGTGACTAT
>NW_018403206.1:6131-6534 GCF_002168275.2 Theobroma umbraticum | reverse complement strand
TTCTTGCCAATGGATATCTTTTTCTTCATGTTTTCCAGGGCAGACATTCAATTATTATATGTTTTAATCAAAAATATATAAAAATTCAAGTTAAAATCAATTACGAGTTTCTAAAAATATTTTAGGCACGTAATAAGGCTTTTGAAGGCATGGATGACTATAAATAGATTTTTCTTGCTAATTAATGGCTTTTCCTTCACGTTTCTAGAGGAAAGCATTCAATTTTAATCTGTTTTGAATAAAAAATGTAAAAACAACTCTACTTAAAGTCAATTATGAGAATATAAAAATATTTAAAGTGTGTAATAAGGCTTTTGAAGGTGTGGCAGATAATAAATAGACTATTCTCACCAATGAATATCTTATTCTTCATGTTTCTCGAGGTAGACATTCAATTATAATC
>NW_018403206.1:6044-6121 GCF_002168275.2 Theobroma umbraticum | reverse complement strand
AAAAATATAAAAAAATTCAACCTAAAATCAATTATGAGGTTATTAAATCATTTAAAACAAGTAATAAGGCTTTCGAA
>NW_018403206.1:5935-6034 GCF_002168275.2 Theobroma umbraticum | reverse complement strand
ACTATAAATAGACTTTTCTTGTTAATGAATATCTTTTTCTTCACGTTCTCGAGGTAGATATTCAATTATAATTTATTTTAATAAAAAATATAAAAAAAT
>NW_018403206.1:5704-5835 GCF_002168275.2 Theobroma umbraticum | reverse complement strand
GAAAGCCTTATTACTCGCTTTAAATGATTGTATAACCTCATAATTGGTTTTAAGCTGAATTTTTTTACAACTTTTATAAAAATAGATTAGAATTGAACGTCTGCCTTTAGAAACCTGAACAAAAAGATATC
>NW_018403206.1:5492-5694 GCF_002168275.2 Theobroma umbraticum | reverse complement strand
AAAAGTCCATTTATAGTCACCCACGCCTTCAAAGGCTTTATTACTCGCTTGAAATGATTTTATAAACTCATAATTGATTTTAATTTGAATTTTTTTATATTTTTTTAAAAATAGATTATAATTGAATGTTTTCCTCGAGAAACGTGACGAAAAAGATATCCATTGGCAAGAAAAGTCCATTTATGGTAACCCATGCCTTCGA
>NW_018403206.1:4933-5143 GCF_002168275.2 Theobroma umbraticum | reverse complement strand
TTAAACTTTTTTATATTTATTATTAAAACATATTATAATTATATGTTTACCTCGGGAAATGTGAAGAAAAAGATGTCCATTGGTAGGAAAAGTTCATTTATTGTCACCCATGCCTTCAAAAGCCTTATTACTCGTTTTAAATGATTGTATACCCTTATAATTGGTTTTAAGTTGAATTTTTTTACAATTTTTATAAAAATAGATTATAAT
>NW_018403206.1:4767-4921 GCF_002168275.2 Theobroma umbraticum | reverse complement strand
TCAAGAAACCAGAACAAAAAGATATCCATTGGCAAGAAAAGTCTATTTATAGTCGCTCACGCCTTCAAAAGCCCCATCACTCGCTTTAATGATTTTATAAACTCATAATTGATTTTAATTTTAATTTTTTCATATTTTTATTAAAATAAATTAT
>NW_018403206.1:4521-4757 GCF_002168275.2 Theobroma umbraticum | reverse complement strand
CTGCCTCGAGAAACATGAAGAAGAAGATATCTATTGGCAAGAAAAGTCTTTTATAATCACCCATGCCTTCGAAAGGCTTATTACTCCCTTTAAATGCTTTTTTTATCTCATAATTAGTTTTAAGTTGAAATTTTTTATATTTTTATTAAATCTTAGTTGATTTTAAGTTAAATTTTTTTACATTTTTGGTTAAAATAGATAATAATCGAATGTCTGCCTTGAGAAACGTGAAGAAA
>NW_018403206.1:4145-4511 GCF_002168275.2 Theobroma umbraticum | reverse complement strand
TTGATAAGAAAAGTCCATTTGTAGTCACTGATGAGTTTGAAAGCCTTATTACTCGCTTTAAATATTTTTCTAATCTCATAATTGATTTCAAGCTGAATTTTTTTATATTTTTAATTCAAAAAAATAATAACCAAATGTTTGCCTAGGGAAACCTGAAGAAAAAGCCATTCATTTGGAAGAGAAGTCTACTTATAGTTACCCATGTGTTCCAAAACCCTTATTACTCGTTTTAAATAGTTTCATAATCTCATAAATGATTTTAAATTGAATTTTTTTACATTTTTGGGTAAAACAGATAATAATTGAATGTCTACCTCAGGAACCATAAAGAAAAAGATATCCATTGGCAAGAAAAGTCTATTTATA
>NW_018403206.1:3852-4135 GCF_002168275.2 Theobroma umbraticum | reverse complement strand
CCTTCGAAAGCCTTATTACTCACTTTAAATAGTTTTTTAATCTTATAATTGGTTTTTGGTTGAACTTTTTGACATGTTTTATTAAAATAGATTATAATTGAATGTCTGCTTTAAAAAACGTAAAGAAAAAGATACCCATTGGTAAGAGAAGTCCATTTATAGTCACCCATGCGTTCGAAAGCTTTATTACTCACCTTAAATATTCTTATAACCTTATAATTGATTTTAAGTTAAATTTTTATATATATATTTTTAAAATAGATTATAATTGAATGTCTACCTT
>NW_018403206.1:3725-3842 GCF_002168275.2 Theobroma umbraticum | reverse complement strand
AACAAAAAGATATCCATTGGCAAGAAAACTCCATTTATAGTCACCCATGCCTTCGAAACCCTTATTACTCACTTTAAATAATTTTAAAACCTCATAATTGATTTTAAGTTGAATTTT
>NW_018403206.1:3607-3715 GCF_002168275.2 Theobroma umbraticum | reverse complement strand
TTATTAAAACAGATTATAATTGAATGTCTGTCTCGAGAAACATGAAGAAGAAGATATCTATTGGTAAGAAAATTCCATTTATACTCACCCATGCTTTCGAAAGCCTTA
>NW_018403206.1:3455-3597 GCF_002168275.2 Theobroma umbraticum | reverse complement strand
TAAATGGTTTTGTAATCTCATAAGTAGTTTTAAATTAAATTTTTTTATAATTTTTTTAAAAATAGATTATAATTGAATGTCTATATCGAGAAACGTGAAGAAAAATATATCTATTAGTAAGAAAAGTCCATTTATAGTCGCC
>NW_018403206.1:2624-3343 GCF_002168275.2 Theobroma umbraticum | reverse complement strand
AACTTCATAATTAATTTTAATTTGAATTTTTTTATATTTTTTATTAAAATAGAATATAATTGAATATTTATCTTGAGAAACATGAAGAAAATGATATCTATTGATAAGAAAAATCCATTGTTAGTCACCCATGCCTTCGAAATTCTTATTACTCGCTTTAGATTATTTTATAATCTTATAATTAATTTTAAGTTGAATTTTTATATATTTTTTATTAAAACAGTCTATAATTAAATGTCTGCCTTGTGAAACATGAAAAAAAAGATATCTATTGGCAAGAAAAGTCCATTTATATACCCATGGCTTCGAAAGCGTTATTACTCGTGTTAAATGGTTTCATAACCTCATAATTGATTTTAAGTTTAATTTTTTTATATTTTTTATTAAAATAGATTAAAATTGAGTGTCTACTTTGAAAAACGTGAAGAAAAAGATACCCATTGGCAAGAAAAGTCTATTGTAGTCACTTGTGCTTTCAAAGTCCTCATTACTCACATTAAATAATTTTATAACCTCATAATTGACCTTAACTTGAATTTTTTTATATTTTCTATTAAAACAAATTATAATTAAATGTCTACCTTGAGAAATATGAAGAAAAAGATATCCATTAAGAAGAAAAGTCCTTTTATAGTCACCCATACTTTCGAAATCCTTATTACTCGCTTTAAATGATTTTATAACCTCATAATCAATTTTAAGTTGAATTTTTTTATATT
>NW_018403206.1:2467-2614 GCF_002168275.2 Theobroma umbraticum | reverse complement strand
CATATTATAATTGAATGTCTACCTTCAAAAATATAAAGAAAAAGATATTCGTTAGCAAGAATAGTCTATTTATAGTTGCCCACGCCTTTAAAAGTCTTATTACTCGCTTTAAATGTTTTTATAATCTCATAATTGACTTTAAGTAGA
>NW_018403206.1:1909-2449 GCF_002168275.2 Theobroma umbraticum | reverse complement strand
TTAAAACAGATTATAATTGAATGTCTACCTCGAGAAACATGAAAAAAAAGATATACATTGGCAAGAAAAGTTTATTTTTAGTCATCCATTCCTTCGAAAGACTTATTACTCACTTCAAATGATTTTATAACCTCATCATTGATTTTAAGTTAAATTTTTTTATATTTTTTAACAAAACAGATTATAATTGAATGTCTACCTCAATAAACATGAAGAAAAGATATCCATTGATAAAAAAAGTCCATTTATACTCACTCATTCCTTCAAAAGCCTAATTACTCGCTTTAAATGATTTTTTAACTTCATAATTGATTTTTAGTTAAATTTTTTTATATTTTTTATTAAAATAGATTATAATTTATTATTTACCTTGAGAAACGTGAAGATATAGATATCCATTGACAAAAAAGTCCATATATAGTCACCCATACCTTCGAAGGCCTTATTAGTCGCGTTAAATGATTTAATAATTTAATAATTAATTTTAAGTTAAATTTTTTTACATTTTTTTAAAAACATATTATAATTGAATGTCTACCT
>NW_018403206.1:1574-1899 GCF_002168275.2 Theobroma umbraticum | reverse complement strand
GAAGAAAAAGATATTCGTTGGCAAGAATAGCCTACTTATAGTTACCCACGCTTTCAAAAGCCTTATTACTCGCTTTAAATATTTTTATAATGTCGTAATTGACTTTGAGTAAAATATTTTTCTATTTATTATTAAAACAGAATATAATTGAATGTCTACCTCAAGAAACGTGAAGAAAAAGTTATTCATTGGCAAGAAAAGTCTATTTATAGTCATCCATTCTTTCAAAAGACTTATTACTCGCTTTAAATAATTTTATAATCTCATAATTTATTTTAAGTTAAATTTTTTATATTTTTTAATAAAACAGATTATAATTGAATGT
>NW_018403206.1:951-1235 GCF_002168275.2 Theobroma umbraticum | reverse complement strand
TTGATTTTAAGTTGAATTTTTTTGTATTTTTTATTAAAACAAATTATAATTGAATATCTACGTCAAGAAATATAAGGAAAAGCTCATAATTGCATTTTTTATTTATAGTTACTCACGCCTTCAAAAGCACTATTACTTGCTTTAAATATTTTTATAATCTCATAATTGACTTTGAGTTAAATTTTTTTATATTTTTTATTAAAACAGATTATAATTGAGTGTCTATTTCAAGAAACATGAACAAAAAGATATCCATTGACAAGAAAAGTCCATTTATAGTCACC
>NW_018403206.1:778-935 GCF_002168275.2 Theobroma umbraticum | reverse complement strand
TTATTACTCGCTTTAAATGATTTTATAACATCATAATTGATTTTAAGTTGAATTTTCTTATATTTTTTATTAAAATAGATTATAATTGAATGTCTACCTTCAGAAACGTGAAGAAAAAGATATCCATTGGCAAAAAAAGTCCATTTATAGTCACCAA
>NW_018403206.1:205-768 GCF_002168275.2 Theobroma umbraticum | reverse complement strand
AGCCTTATTACTCGCTTTAAATGATTTTATTACCTCATAATTGATTTTAAGTTGAATTTTTTCATATTTTTTAAAAAACTGATTATAATTGAATGTCTGCCCCAAGAAACATGAAGAAATAGATATCCATTGGTAAGAAAAGTCCATTTATAGTCACCGATGCCTTCAAAAGCCTTATTACGTGCCTAAAATGTGTTTAGAATCTCATAATTAATTTTTACTTGAATTTTTATATATTTTTGGTTAAAATAGATAATAATTGAATGTTTACCTTGGAAAACGTGAAGAAAAAGATATCCATTGACAAAAAAAGTCGATTTATAGTCAACCATGCCTTCAAAAGCTTTATTACTCGCTTTATATGATTTTATAACCTCATAATTGATTTTTAGTTGAACTTTTTTATATTTTTTTATTAAAACAGATTATCATTGAATATTTACTTCAAGAAACGTGAAGAATAAGATATCTATTGGTAAGAAAAGTCCATTTATAGTTACCCATACTTTCAAAAGCCTTATTACCTGCTTTAAATGATTTTATAACCTTATAATTGATTTGAA
>NW_018403206.1:0-195 GCF_002168275.2 Theobroma umbraticum | reverse complement strand
TTTATATTTTTTATTAAAACAGATTTTAATTGAATATCTACTTCAAGAAACGTGAAGAAAAATACATCTATTGGGAAGAAAAGTCCATTTATAGTCACCCATGCCTACGGAAGCTTTATTACCCACTTTAAATAATTTTATAACCTCATAATTGATTTTAAGTTGAATTTTTTTATACTTTTTATTAAAACAGAT
>NW_018403205.1:920-1030 GCF_002168275.2 Theobroma umbraticum | reverse complement strand
AATCAGACAATAAATTAGTCAAAAAGCTTAAGTTGATACATGATAAGAAAAAAAACAATTTTTATATTAATTATTATCCCTGTATAATTCAAGGTTGGTTATCTTACCTT
>NW_018403205.1:748-898 GCF_002168275.2 Theobroma umbraticum | reverse complement strand
ATCTTGAAACTTTTTTGATGACTCTTTAAGGTAAAGCTAAGCTACCTTGTAAATGAACTCATGATTACGGGATCCTTAATTTGAGACTTCATGGAAGAGTTTGATTCGCACGAAAATCTTGAGTTTTGTCATTTTGACTATGTTTGGTAG
>NW_018403205.1:374-502 GCF_002168275.2 Theobroma umbraticum | reverse complement strand
ATCACTCTTGAATAGTTTCTATATTAATTCTAATGTTTATTATGGTATCTATATTAAGTCTTGTTGAGATTGGGTAATGAATTTCATTTTATTAGTTTGGTTAGTGGTAGTTATAAAATTGTGTCAAA
>NW_018403205.1:0-130 GCF_002168275.2 Theobroma umbraticum | reverse complement strand
AATACGTCAACTCCTTTTAACGGGTGTCCAACTTTATCAATTAAATTTAAAAGGGGCCTTAGACAAAGATGTCTCTTTTCACCCTTTCTATTTAACATGGTGGCAAAGGCTTTGAGTGTATTTATGATAC
>NW_018403204.1:7755-7894 GCF_002168275.2 Theobroma umbraticum | reverse complement strand
TTCAAATCAAAATTTTTTTACTTCTTGTTGAAACAGATCATAGTTCGATGTTAACGTCAGGAAACATGTAGTGAAAGCCATCTACTGATAAGAAAAGTCCATTTACAATCACTCAAGCCTTTGAAGGCGTTCT
Source organism: Theobroma umbraticum (assembly GCF_002168275.2). Taxonomy (NCBI): domain Eukaryota; kingdom Viridiplantae; phylum Streptophyta; class Magnoliopsida; order Malvales; family Malvaceae; genus Theobroma; species Theobroma umbraticum. The sequence goes on along the minus strand of NW_018403204.1, from coordinate 7,761 downwards.
TACTCA
>NW_018403204.1:7189-7381 GCF_002168275.2 Theobroma umbraticum | reverse complement strand
CCATCCATTGATAATAAAAGTCTAATTACCATTATTCATGGATTCAAAAATTTTATTTTTTGCTTTAAATGATTTTATAATCATGTACATGATTTTGAATTAAATGTTTTAATGTTTTTCGGTAAAAAGATCGTAATCTATTCTTTGCATTAGGAAACATGAAGCAAAAGCCATCCATTGAAAAGAAAAGTC
>NW_018403204.1:6835-6969 GCF_002168275.2 Theobroma umbraticum | reverse complement strand
AGGATTTTGCATTGAACTTTTTTTTTCATTTGTGGCCAATACAGATCAAAATTTGCTTTTTGCATTAGGAAATATGAAGTGAAAGCCATCCATTGATAGAAAAACTGCATTTATAGTCACTCACACCTTCGAAA
>NW_018403204.1:6445-6562 GCF_002168275.2 Theobroma umbraticum | reverse complement strand
AACATATCATAATTTCTTATTGTAATGGAAAACGTAAAGCAAAGGTCATCTGTTTACAAAAAAGTCTACTTATAGTCACCTATGCCTTTAAAAACCTAGTTACTGGCTTTAAATGAT
>NW_018403204.1:5807-5921 GCF_002168275.2 Theobroma umbraticum | reverse complement strand
TTGGATTGTTTTCATTTATGGTGAAAACATATTATAATTAGATATTTGCATACGGAAACGCGAAGCGAAAGCCACCCATTGATAAGAAATGTCCATTTATTATCATTCATGGCT
>NW_018403204.1:5249-5397 GCF_002168275.2 Theobroma umbraticum | reverse complement strand
TTGATTTTTAGTTCAAACATATCATAATTTAATGTTTGCATAAGGAAACATAAAGCGAAAGCCATTCGTTGTCTAAAAAGCCTATTTATTATCACTCATACCTTCAAAAGACTAGTTACTTGCTTAAAATAGTTTTATTATCTTATAA
>NW_018403204.1:4809-4912 GCF_002168275.2 Theobroma umbraticum | reverse complement strand
TTTGGTTAAAATATATCATAATTTGATGTTTCTATCGAGGAAACATAAAGTAAAAGTTGTGCGTTGTCAAGAACAATCTATTTGTTGTCACTCACACCTTTAA
>NW_018403204.1:4722-4799 GCF_002168275.2 Theobroma umbraticum | reverse complement strand
ACTTGCTGAGAATGGTTTTATAATCTTAAAAATAATTCTAAATTAAATTTTTTTCATGTTGAGTTAAAACGAATCAT
>NW_018403204.1:4609-4712 GCF_002168275.2 Theobroma umbraticum | reverse complement strand
TTGCATCAAGAAATATGAAGTGAAAGCCATTGATTGAAAGGAAAAGTCCATTTAAAGTCACTCATACCTTTAAAAGCCTAACTACTTGCTCTAAACGGTTTTA
>NW_018403204.1:4362-4473 GCF_002168275.2 Theobroma umbraticum | reverse complement strand
AGATCATAATTTGATGTTTACATTGAGAAACATGAAGCAAGAGCCATCTATTGATAGCAAAAGTCCATTCATAGTCACTCATCCCTTCAAAAGTCTAGTTACTTACTTGAA
>NW_018403204.1:3765-3921 GCF_002168275.2 Theobroma umbraticum | reverse complement strand
AAACCATCCATTGACAAGAAAAGTCCATTTATAGTCACTCATACCTCCGAAAGCGTTGTTAATAGCTTTAAATGGATTTATAACTTTATAAATAATTTTAAGTCAAATTTTTTTCATTTTTGGCTGAAACAGATTATAATTTGATATTTACATTGG
>NW_018403204.1:3403-3585 GCF_002168275.2 Theobroma umbraticum | reverse complement strand
TAAGTGGTTTCATAACTCTGTAAATGATTTTAAATTGAATTTTTTTCATTTTTGAGTGAAACATATCATAATTTAATATTTGCATTGAGAAACGTGAAGTGAAAGGAATCCATTGATATTAAAAATCCATTTATAACGACTCATGCCTATGAATGTCTAGTTACACACTTTAAATGGTTTCA
>NW_018403204.1:3254-3393 GCF_002168275.2 Theobroma umbraticum | reverse complement strand
AATGATTTGTAATTTGGTTTGTTTTCATTTTCGGTTAGGAAGATGATAATTTGATTTTTGGAATGGGAAACGTGAAGTAAACGCTATCCATTGACAAGAAAAATCTATTTATAGTCACTCATGCCTTTACAAGCCTAGT
>NW_018403204.1:2619-2735 GCF_002168275.2 Theobroma umbraticum | reverse complement strand
CTATAACTTTATAAATGGCTTTAAATTTATTTCATTTCTAGTTAAAAGAAGTCACAGTTTGATGTTTCCATTAAAACATGAAGCAAAGGCCATCCATTGACAAGAAAACTCTATTT
>NW_018403204.1:2433-2519 GCF_002168275.2 Theobroma umbraticum | reverse complement strand
TTGTTCTCGACAACGCACAACTTTTACTTTATGTTTCCTCGATAGAAACATCAAATTATGGTATATTTTAACCAAAAGTGAAAGCA
>NW_018403204.1:2324-2423 GCF_002168275.2 Theobroma umbraticum | reverse complement strand
AAATCATTTATAAGATTATAAAAACTATTTAAAGCGAGTTACAAGGCTTTCAAAGGCATAGGTGACTATGAATGGACTTTTCTTGTCAATGGATGGCTT
>NW_018403204.1:1738-1872 GCF_002168275.2 Theobroma umbraticum | reverse complement strand
AATCAAAACAATACAATCTAACACCATTTATAATATTATAAAAACTATTTAAAGTGAGTAACTAGGCTTTTGAAAGCATAAATGGCTATAAATGGACTTTTCTTGTCAATGGATGGCTTTTGCTTCACATTTTT
>NW_018403204.1:1152-1300 GCF_002168275.2 Theobroma umbraticum | reverse complement strand
AATGATAATAAATGGACATTTCTTATCAATGGGTGGCTTTCACTTCGTGTTTCCGTATGCAAATATCTAATTATAATATGTTTTCACCATAGATAAAACAATCCAATTTAAAATATTTATAAGATTATAAAACCATTTAAAGCAAGTA
>NW_018403204.1:736-849 GCF_002168275.2 Theobroma umbraticum | reverse complement strand
AAGGAACGAGTGATTGTCAGTAGACTTTTTCTTATCAATGGATGGCTTTCACTTTATGTTTCCCAATGCAAACATCAATTATTACTTGTTTTAGCCAAAAATGAAACAAAATT
>NW_018403204.1:121-225 GCF_002168275.2 Theobroma umbraticum | reverse complement strand
CGAAGGTGTGAGTGACTATAAATGCAGTTTTTCTATCAATGGATGGCTTCCGCTTCATATTTCCTAATGCAAACAGTAAATTTTGATCTGTATTGGCCACAAAT
>NW_018403204.1:0-111 GCF_002168275.2 Theobroma umbraticum | reverse complement strand
GTTCAATGCAAAATCCTTTGTAAGATTATAAAGCCATTTAAAATGAGTAACTTGACATTTGAAGCCATGAGTGACTTTAAATGGACTTTTCTTATGTATAGATGGCTTTCG
>NW_018403203.1:2426-2555 GCF_002168275.2 Theobroma umbraticum | reverse complement strand
GAAGGAATGAGTGACTATAAATAGACTTTTCTTCTCAATGAATGGTTTTTTTTTAATGTTTTCCTAGGTAGACATTCAATTATAGTATGTTTTAACAAAAAATATAAAAAATTTCAACTTAAAATCAAT
>NW_018403203.1:2284-2416 GCF_002168275.2 Theobroma umbraticum | reverse complement strand
TAAAACTATTTAAAGCAAGTAATAAGCTTTTTGAAGGAATAGGTGACTTTAAATGGCTTTTCTTGTCAATGAGTGCTAGTTTCTTCATGTTTCTCGAGGTAGACAATCAATTATAGTCTGTTTTAACAAAAA
>NW_018403203.1:1970-2142 GCF_002168275.2 Theobroma umbraticum | reverse complement strand
AAACTATTTAAAGCAAGTAATAAGCTTTTTGAAGGAATGGGTGACTCTAAATGGCTTTTCTTGTCAATGAGTGCTAGTTTTTTCACGTTTCTCGAGGTAGACTTTCAATTATAGTATGTTTTAATAAAAATTGAAAAAAAATTCAACTTAAAATCAATTATGAGATTATAAA
>NW_018403203.1:1595-1729 GCF_002168275.2 Theobroma umbraticum | reverse complement strand
GCCTTTTGAAGGAATGGGTGACTCTAAATGGACTTTTCATGTCAATAAATGCTTGTTTCTTTATGTTTCTCACCGTAAACATTCAATTATAGTATGTTTTATTAAAAAATATAAAACAAATTCAACTTAAAATC
>NW_018403203.1:916-1212 GCF_002168275.2 Theobroma umbraticum | reverse complement strand
CTTTTGAAGGAATGGGTGACTCTAAATGGACTTTTCTTCTCAATCAATGGCTTTCTCTACATTTTTCCTAATGCAGGCTTTCAGTTATAGTCTGTTTTAAAGAAAAATATAAAAAAATTAAACTTAAAATCAATTGTAAGATTAGAAAACTATTTAAAGTGGGTAATAAGACTTTTGAAGGAATGAGAGACTATAAATGGACTTTTCTTCTCAATCAATGGCTTTTTCTACACCTTTCCTATGGCAAGCTTTCAATTAGAGTCTGTTTTAAAGAAAAATGTAAAAAAATTCAACTT
>NW_018403203.1:653-767 GCF_002168275.2 Theobroma umbraticum | reverse complement strand
AATTATGAGATTATAAAACCATTTAAAGCGAGTAATAAGCCTTTTAAAGAAATAAGTGAGTATAAATGAACTTTTCTTCCCAATGAATGGCTTGTTTTACATGTTTCTCTAGGC
>NW_018403203.1:219-305 GCF_002168275.2 Theobroma umbraticum | reverse complement strand
GATTATAAAATTATTTAAACCGAGTAATAAGGCTTTCGAAAGAATGGGTGACTAGAAATAGATTTTTCTTCTTAATGAATGGCTTT
>NW_018403203.1:131-209 GCF_002168275.2 Theobroma umbraticum | reverse complement strand
TTTCTGAGGCAGGCTTTCAATTAAAGACTGTTTTAAAAAAACATATAAAAAAATTTAACTTAAAATTAATTATGAGAT
>NW_018403203.1:0-121 GCF_002168275.2 Theobroma umbraticum | reverse complement strand
TTTAAAGCGGGTAATAAGGCTTTTGAAGGAATGAGCGACTATAAATGAACTTTTCTTCTTAATGAATTGCTTTTTCTACACGTTTCTTGAGGCAAACAATCACTTATAGTCTGTTTTAACA
>NW_018403202.1:1106-1299 GCF_002168275.2 Theobroma umbraticum | reverse complement strand
GTAAAAAAATTTAACTTAAAATCAATTATGAGATTGAAAAACAATTTAAAGCGAATAATAAGCTTTTTGAAGGAATGGGTAACTATAAATGGACTTTTCTTCTCAATTAATGGCTTTTTCTGCATGTTTCTCAAGTTACGGATTCAATTACTGTCTGTTTTAAAGAAAAATGTAAAAAAATTCAACTTAAAAT
>NW_018403202.1:716-868 GCF_002168275.2 Theobroma umbraticum | reverse complement strand
TGAAGGAATGAGTGACTATAAATGAACTTTTCTTCTCAATGAATGATTTTTTCTGTACGTTTCCCAAGGTCGACAATCATTTATAATTTGTTTTAACAAAAAATGTAAAATAATTCAACTTTAAATCAATTATGAGATTATAAAATCATTTA
>NW_018403202.1:573-688 GCF_002168275.2 Theobroma umbraticum | reverse complement strand
GGGTGACTAAAAATGAATTTTTCTTCTCAATGAATGGCTTTTTCTACTCGTTTCTCGAGGAAGATATTCAATTATAGTCTATTTTAAAAAAATGTAAAAAAATTTAACTTAAAAT
>NW_018403202.1:0-193 GCF_002168275.2 Theobroma umbraticum | reverse complement strand
AGATTATAAAACCATTTAAAGCAAGTAATAAGTCTTTTGAAGGAATGGGTGACTGTAAATGGACTTTTCTTCTCAATGAATGGCATTTTTTGCATGTTTCTCGAGGCAAGCATAGAATTATAGTATGTTTTAATAAAAAAATGTAAACAAATTCAACTTAACATCAATTATGAGATTATAAAACTATTTAAAG
>NW_018403201.1:5371-5466 GCF_002168275.2 Theobroma umbraticum | reverse complement strand
TAAAACCATTTAAAGCGAGAAATAAGGCTTTTGAAGGCATGGGTGACTATAAATAGACTTTTGTTGCTAATGGATATCTTTTTCTTCACGTTTCT
>NW_018403201.1:5123-5361 GCF_002168275.2 Theobroma umbraticum | reverse complement strand
ATTCAATTATAATCTGTTTTAGTAAAAAATGTAAAAAAACTCAACTTAAAATGAATTATGAGATTATAAAATCATTGAAAACGAGTAATATGGCTTTAGAAGGCATGGGTGGCTATAAAATGGACTTTTCTTACCAATGTTTATCTTTTTCTCCATGTTTCTGATGGTAAACATTTAATTATTATCTGTTTTAACCAAATATGTAAAAAACCTTAACTCAAAATCAATTATGAGATTA
>NW_018403201.1:4982-5113 GCF_002168275.2 Theobroma umbraticum | reverse complement strand
TAAAACGAGTAATAAGGCTTCTGAAGGCAGTGATGGCTGTAAATGGACTTTTTTTGTCAATGGATATCTTTTTTTTCATGTTTCCTAAGGCAGACATTAAATTATTATCTATTTTAATAAAAAATATAAAA
>NW_018403201.1:4610-4972 GCF_002168275.2 Theobroma umbraticum | reverse complement strand
TTAAATCAATTATGAGGTTATAAAAATATTTAAAACGACTAATAGGGCTTTCGAAGGTATGAGTGACTATAAATGGACTTTTCTTACCAATGGGTATCTTTTTCTTCATATTTCTCAAGGAAAACATTTAATTTTTGTTTGTTTTAATAAAAATGTGAAAAAAGTTAAGTTAAAATTAATTATCAGATTATAAAACCATTTAAAGTGAGTGATAAGGCTTTTCAAGGAATGGGTGACTATAAATGGGCTTTTCGTGTCAATGAATATCTCTTTCTTTATGTTTCCCGGGATAGACAATCAATTATAATATGTTTTAATAAAAAATGTAAAAATATTTTGCTTAAAATCAATTATGAGATTAT
>NW_018403201.1:4228-4600 GCF_002168275.2 Theobroma umbraticum | reverse complement strand
AAAGCAAGTAATAAGGCTTTCGAATGTATAGGTGACTATAGATTGACTTTTCTTACCAATAAATATCTTTTTCTTCATGTGTTTTGAGACAGACATTCAATTATTATCTGTTTTAATTAAACTATAAAAAAATTAAATTTAAAATCAATTATGAGATTATAAAACCATTTAAAGCGCGTAATAAGGGTTTGGAAGGCTTGGGTGACTATAAATAGACTTTTCAAGCCAATAAAAGGCTTTTTCTTTATGTCTGTTGAGATAGACATTCAATTATGATCTGTTTTGCCCAAAAATGTAAAAACAATCCAACTTAAAATTAATTATTAAATTATAAAATCATGTAAAGCAAATAATAAAGCTTTTGAAGGCATG
>NW_018403201.1:3940-4218 GCF_002168275.2 Theobroma umbraticum | reverse complement strand
AATGGACTTTTCTTGCCAATGAATGTTTTTTCTTCATTTTTCCCATGGTAGACATTGAATTATTATCTATTTTACCCAAAAACATAAAAAAATTCAACTTAAAATCAATTAAGAGATTGTAAAATCATTTAAAGCGAGTAATAAGGCTTTTGAAGGCATGGACGACTATAAATGGACTTTTCTTTCTAATGGGTATCTTTTTCTTAACGTTTCCTAAGGCAGACATTCAATTATTATCTGTTTTAATAAAAAATGTAAAAAAATGCAACTTAAAATCA
>NW_018403201.1:3764-3930 GCF_002168275.2 Theobroma umbraticum | reverse complement strand
TATAAAACCATTTAAAGCGAGTAATAAGGCTTTTGAAGGCAAAGGTGACTATAAATGAACTTTTCTTCTCAATTCATGTCTTTTTCTTAATGTCTCCCAAGGAAGACATTCAATTATAATCTGTTTTAAAAAAATGTAAAAGAATTCAACTTAAAATCAATTATGA
>NW_018403201.1:3459-3754 GCF_002168275.2 Theobroma umbraticum | reverse complement strand
TCATTTAAAGCAAGTAATAAGGCTTTTGAAGGTATGGGCGGTTATAAATAGACTTTTCTTGCCAATGGATATCTTTTTCTTCATGTTTGCCAAGGCAGACAATCAATTATTTTCTATTTTAACCAAATATATAAGAAAAGTCAATTGAAAATTAATTATGAGATTATAAAAATATTTAAAGCAAGTAACAAGGCTTTTGAAGGCATAGGTGACTTCTCTTACCAATGGATATCTTTTTCTTCACATTGCTTGATGTAGACATTCAATTATAATCTATTTTAATAAAAAATATAAA
>NW_018403201.1:1230-3449 GCF_002168275.2 Theobroma umbraticum | reverse complement strand
TTAAAATCAATTATGAGATTATAAAACTATTTAAAGTGAGTAACAAGACTTTAGAAGGCATGTGTGAATATAAATGGACTTTTCTTACTAATGAATATCTTTTTCTTCACGTTTCCCCGAGGTAGACATTCAATTATAATATGCTTTAATATAAAATGTAAAAAAATTTTACTTAAAATCAATTATGCGATTATAAAACAATTTAAACCAAGTAATAAGGCTTTCGAAGGCATGAGTGGCTATAAATGGACCTTTCTTGCCAATGAATATCTTTTTTTTAATGTTTCCCAAGGTGGACATTCAATTATAATCTGTTTTAATATAAAATGTAAAACATTTTACTTAAAATCAATTATGAGATTATAAAACCATTTAAAGCGGTTAATAAGGCTTTCGAAGGTATGGATGACTATAAATGAACTTTTCTTGCTAATGGATTTTTTTTCTTTATGTTTCCTGAGGTAGACATTCAATTATTTTTTTTAACCAAAAATCTAAAAAAATTCTAAAACATTTTACTTAAAATCAATTATGAGATTATAAAATCATTTAAAGCGGCTAATAAGGCTTTCGAAGGTATAGGTGACTATAAATGAACTTTTCTTGCCAGTGGATTTTTTTTATTCATGTTTCCTGAGGTAGACATTCAATTATTTTTTTTAACTAAAAATGTAAAAAAATTCAACTTCAAATCAATTATGAGATTATAAAAACATTTCAAGCGAGTAATAAGGCTTTTAAAGGTATGGGTGGTTAAAAATGGACTTTTCTTGCCAATGGATATCTTTTTCTTCACGTTTCCTGAGGCAGATAGTCAATTATTATCTATTTTAACCAAATATATAAAAAAAAGTCTACTAAAAATCAATTATGAGATTATAAAAATATTTAAAGGAAGTAATAAGGCTTTTGAAGGTATGGATGACTATAAATGGACTTCTCTTATCAATGGATATCTTTTCTTTATATTTTTCGATGTAGACATTTTTATAAAAAATGTAAAAAAAATTCAACTTAAAATCAATTATGAGATTACAAAACCATTTAAAGTGAGTAATAAGGCTTTGGAAGGCATGGGTGACTATAAATGGACTTTTCTTGCCAATGAATATCTTTTTCTTCATGTTTTCCAGAGGTAGATATTCAATTATAATCTGTTTAATAAAAAATGTAAAAAAATTCAACTTAAAATCAATTATGAGATTATAAAAATATTTAAAGCAAGTAATAAGACTTTTGAAGGCATGGGTGACTATAAATGGACTTTTTTTGTCAATAAATATCTTTTACTTCACGTTTTCTGTGGTAGACAATGAATTATAATTTTTTCATAAAAAATATAAAAAAATTCAACTTAAAATTAATTATGAGATTGTAAAACTATGTAAAGCGAGTAACAAGGCTTTTGAAGGGATGAGTGACTATAAATGGACTTTTCATGTCAATGGATATCTTTTTCTTCAGTTTCTCAAAGTAGACATTTAATTATAATCAGTTTTAATAAAAAATATAAAAAAATTTAACTTAAAATCAATTATGAGATCATAAAAACATTTAAAGTGCGTAATAAGGCTTTGGAAAGTATGGGTGACTATAAGTAGACTTTTCATATCAATGAATGGATTTTTTTCATGTTTGTTGAGGCAGACATTCAATTATTATATGTTTTACCTAAAAAATTAAGACAATCTAACTCAAAATCAATTATGAGATTATAAAAACATTTAAAGTGAGTAATAAGGCTTTGGAAGGCATGACTGACTATAAATGGACTTTTCTTGTCAATGAATGGTTTTCTTCATATTTCCTAATGTAAACATTCAATTATTATCTGTTTTACCCAAAAACATAAAAATATTCAGCTTAAAATCAATTATGAGATTATAAAATAATTTAAAGCGAGTAATAAGGGCTTGAAGGCATGGAAGACTATAAATGGACATTTCTTGCTAATGCATATCTTTTTCTTCACGTTTCCCAAGGTACACATTCAATTATAATCTGTTTTAACAAAAAATGTAAACAATTCAACTTAAAATCAATTATGAGATTGTAAAACCATTTAAAGCAAGTAATAAGGCATTTGAAGGCATGGATGACTATAAATAGACTTTTCTTTCTAATGGATATCTTTCTCTTAACGTTTCCCGAGACAAACATTCAATTATTATCTGTTTTAACTAAAATGAAAAAAAATTCAACTTAAAATCAATTATGAG
>NW_018403201.1:1076-1220 GCF_002168275.2 Theobroma umbraticum | reverse complement strand
CATTTAATGCGAGTAATAAGGCTTTTAAAGGCATGGGTGAGTCTAAATAGACTTTTCTTGCCAATTCATATCTTTTTCTCCACGTTTCCCAAGGAAAACATTCAATTATAATCTATTTTAATAAAAAATATAAAAATATTCAAC
>NW_018403201.1:826-1066 GCF_002168275.2 Theobroma umbraticum | reverse complement strand
TTATGAGATTATAAAAACATTTAAAGCAAGTAATAAGGCTTTTGAAGGTATGGGCGGTTATAAATAGATTTTTCTTGCCAATGGATACTTTTCCTTCACGTTTCTTGAGGCAAACAATCAATTATTATCTGTTTGAACTAAATATATAAAAAAGTCAACTAAAAATTAATTATGAGATTATAAAAACATTTAATATGGGTAATAAGACTTTTGAAGGCATGGGTGACTATAAATGGACTT
>NW_018403201.1:722-816 GCF_002168275.2 Theobroma umbraticum | reverse complement strand
TGGATATCTTTTTCTTCACATTTCTCAATGTAGATATTCAATTATAATATATTTTAATAAAAAAATTAAAAAAATTCAACTTAAAATTAATTAT
>NW_018403201.1:524-712 GCF_002168275.2 Theobroma umbraticum | reverse complement strand
AACTATTTAAAGTAAGTAATAAGGCTTTGGAAGGCATAAGTTACTATAAATAGACTTTTCTTCCCAATGAGTATGTTTTTCTTCACTTTTTCCTGAGGTAGATATTCAATTATAATATATTTTAATAAAAAATATAAAAAAACTTTACTTAAAATCAATTATGAAATTATAAAACCATTTAAAGTGAG
>NW_018403201.1:379-514 GCF_002168275.2 Theobroma umbraticum | reverse complement strand
TTCGAAGGCATGGGTGACTATAAATGAACTTTTCTTGCCAATGAATATCTTTTTCTTAACATTTCCCTAGGTAAACATTCAATTATTATTTGTTTTAACCAAAAATGTAAAAAAATTCAATTTCAAATCAATTAT
>NW_018403201.1:0-185 GCF_002168275.2 Theobroma umbraticum | reverse complement strand
TTTATGAATAAAATATTATTAAAATATTAATATTTTATTTATTAGGGAGATTAGTTAAAAGAGAGGTTTATATGACAAATCTAAGTGGGGGAAAGGAAGAAAAGAAGAATTCAGAAAAAAAAATGAGGTTAGAGGGACCCACGTGTCTTTATTAAATAGAGCACAAGCAGGTAAGTATATATTTA
>NW_018403200.1:2576-2752 GCF_002168275.2 Theobroma umbraticum | reverse complement strand
TCTCAAGGTAGACATTCAATTATAATCTGTTTTAACCAATAATGTTAAAAAATTAAAGCTGAAATCAATTTTGAGATTATAAAGCCATTTAAAGCGAGTAATCAGGCTTTCGAAAGAATAGAAGACTATGAATGGACTTTTCTTGCCAATGAATGCTTTTTTCTTCATGTTTCTCG
>NW_018403200.1:2071-2215 GCF_002168275.2 Theobroma umbraticum | reverse complement strand
AAATATATAAAAAAAATTCAACTTAAGATCAATTATGAGATTAAAAAATCATTTAAAGTGAGTAATAAGGCTTTTGAAGGAATGAACGACTATAAATGGACTTTTCATGCAAATAAATGCCTTTTTCTTTACATTTCTAGAGCT
>NW_018403200.1:1835-2061 GCF_002168275.2 Theobroma umbraticum | reverse complement strand
TTATAATCTGTTTTAACCAATAATGTAAAAAAAATTGAACCTAAATCAATTTTGAGATTATAAAACCATTTAAAGGAGTCATAAGGTTTTTGAAGAAATAGGAGACTACAAATGGACTTTTTTTTTCAATGAATTTATTTTTCTTCATATTTCTTGAGGTAGACAATCAATTATAGTCTGTTTTAATTAAAAATGTAATGATATTCAACTTAAAATCAATTATGAG
>NW_018403200.1:1718-1825 GCF_002168275.2 Theobroma umbraticum | reverse complement strand
CATTTAAAGCGAGTAATAAAGCCTTTGAAGGAACGGGTAACTATAAATGGACATTTCTTGCCAATGAATGTCTTTTTCTTCATGTTTCTCAATGTAGACATTCAATT
>NW_018403200.1:1271-1579 GCF_002168275.2 Theobroma umbraticum | reverse complement strand
GGTAACTATAAATGGACTTTTCTTCTCAATGAATGGCTTTTTCTACATGTTTCCAGAGGTAGGCAATCAATTATAGTATGATTTAATGAAAAATGTAAAAAAATTCAACTCAAAATCAATTATGAGGTAATAAAACTATTTAAAGCGAGTAATAAGGCTTTTGAAGGAATGAATGCCTATAAATGGACTTTTCTTACCAATGAGTCCCTTTTTCTTCACATTTCTCAAGGTGGACATTCAATTACAATCTGTTCTAACTAAAAATGTAAAAAAATTCAACTTAAAATCAGTTATGAGATTATAAAACC
>NW_018403200.1:789-953 GCF_002168275.2 Theobroma umbraticum | reverse complement strand
AAATCACCTATGAGATTATAAAACCATTTAAAGTGAGTAATAAGGGTTTTGAAGGAGTCGGTGACTATAAATGGACTTTTCTTCTTAATGAATGCCTTTTTCTACATGATTCCTAAGGTAGCCATTCAATTATAGTCTGTTTTAATGAAAAATGTAAAAAAATT
>NW_018403200.1:355-471 GCF_002168275.2 Theobroma umbraticum | reverse complement strand
TTTTAATAAAAAATATAAAGAAATTCAACTTAAAATCAATTATGAGATTATAAATATATTAAAAACGAGTAATAAGGCTTTTGAAGGGATGCGTGACTATAAAGAGACTTTTCTTG
>NW_018403200.1:0-132 GCF_002168275.2 Theobroma umbraticum | reverse complement strand
AAGGCTTTTGAAGGAATGGATGACTATAAATGGACTTTTCTTCTTAATGAATGATTTTTTCTGCACATTTCCCAAGGTAAGCATTCAATTATACCTTATTTTAATAAAAAATGTGAAAAAATTTAAATTAAA
>NW_018403199.1:23032-23151 GCF_002168275.2 Theobroma umbraticum | reverse complement strand
ATATAGAAAAATTCAACTCAAAATCAGTAATGAGATTATAAAACCAGATAAAGCAAGTAATAAGACTTTTTAAGGAATGGATGACTATAAATGGACTTTTCTTGCCAATGAATGCTTGT
>NW_018403199.1:22643-22876 GCF_002168275.2 Theobroma umbraticum | reverse complement strand
CGAGTAATAAACCTTTTGAAGGAATAGGTGACTATAAGTGGACTTTTTTTGCCACTAAATGCCTTTTTCTTCATGTTTCGCAAGACACATTCTCTTGTAATCTGTTTTAATGAAAAATGTAAAACGGTTCAACTTAAAATTAATTAGGAGATTATAAAACCATTTCAAGCAAGTAATATTCTTTTGAAGGAATGGGTGACTATAAATGGACTTTTCTTGTCAATGAATACCTT
>NW_018403199.1:22263-22432 GCF_002168275.2 Theobroma umbraticum | reverse complement strand
AAAATGTAAAAAAATTCAACTTAAAGTTAGTTATGAGATTATTAAACCATTTAGAGCAAGTAATAAGCCTTCTTAAGAAATAAGTAACTATAAATGGACTTTTCTTGTCAATGAATTCCCTTTTATTCATGTTTCTTGAGGTAGACATTCAATTATTATCTGTTTTAAC
>NW_018403199.1:22122-22253 GCF_002168275.2 Theobroma umbraticum | reverse complement strand
AAAAAATTCAACTTAAAATCTGTTATGAGATTATAAAATCGTTTAACGCAAGTAATAAGCCTTTTGAGGGAATGGGCGACTACAAATGGACTTTTCTTGCCAATGAATCCCTTTTCTTAATGTTTCTAAAG
>NW_018403199.1:21887-22112 GCF_002168275.2 Theobroma umbraticum | reverse complement strand
AATTATAGTCTGTTTTAACCAAAAATGTAAAAAAATTTGACTTAATCTCAGTTATGAGATTATAAAACTATTGAAAGTGAGTAATAAGTCTTTTGAAGCAATAGGTGACTATAAATGGATTTTTCTTGTCAATGAATACTTTTTTCTTCATGTTTCTCATGGTACACATTCAATTATTATCTGTTTTAACTAAAAATATACAACAATTCAACCTAAAATTAGTTA
>NW_018403199.1:21779-21877 GCF_002168275.2 Theobroma umbraticum | reverse complement strand
AAATCATTTAAAGCGAGTAATAAGCCTTTTGAAGGAATGAGTGACTATAAATGAAACTTTCTTACCAATGAATACTTTTTTCTTCATGTTTCTTGAGG
>NW_018403199.1:21630-21704 GCF_002168275.2 Theobroma umbraticum | reverse complement strand
ACCATTTAAAGCGAGTAATAAGGCTTTTTAAGGAATGGTTGAGTGTAAATGGACTTTTTTTGCCAATGAATCCC
>NW_018403199.1:21536-21620 GCF_002168275.2 Theobroma umbraticum | reverse complement strand
CATTTCTCAAGGTAGACATTCAATTATAGTTATTTTTAACTAAAAATATAAAAAAATTCAACTTAAACTCAGTTATGAGATTAT
>NW_018403199.1:21421-21526 GCF_002168275.2 Theobroma umbraticum | reverse complement strand
AAAGCGAGTAATAAGCCTTTTTAAGGAATGGGTGACCATAAATGGACTTTTCTTGCCAATGAAGGCCTTTTTCTTTACAATTCTTGAGGTAGACATTCAATTATT
>NW_018403199.1:21303-21411 GCF_002168275.2 Theobroma umbraticum | reverse complement strand
ACCAAAAATATAAAAAATTCAACTTCAAATCAGTTATGAGGTTAGAAAATCATCTAAAGCGAGTAATAAGCCTTTTGAAGGAATGAGTGACTATAAATGGACTTTTTT
>NW_018403199.1:20814-21171 GCF_002168275.2 Theobroma umbraticum | reverse complement strand
GTAATAAGGCTTTTGAAGGAATGGGTGTCTATAAATGGACTTATCTTACTGCTGAATGTTTTTTTCTTCACGTTTCTCAAGGTAGACATTCAAGTATAGTCTTTTTTAATAAAAAATGTAAAAAAATTCAACTAAAATCAATTATCAAATTATAAAACCATTTAGAGCGAGTAATAAGGCTTTTGAAGGAATGAGATACTATAAATGGACTTTTTACACCATTGAATTCTTTTTTCTTCATGTTTCTTAAGGCAAACATTCAATTATAGTCTTTTTTCAAGAAATCTGTAAAAAAATTTAACTTAAAATCAATTATGAGATTAGAAAACCATTTCAAGCGAGTAATAAGGCTTTTGA
>NW_018403199.1:20619-20734 GCF_002168275.2 Theobroma umbraticum | reverse complement strand
TGCTTTTTTCTTCACGTTTATCAAGGTAAACATTCAAGTATAGTCTTTTTTAATAAAAAAATATAAAAAAATTCAACTAAAATCAATTATTAAATTATAAAACCATTTAAAGCGA
>NW_018403199.1:20510-20609 GCF_002168275.2 Theobroma umbraticum | reverse complement strand
TTTTGAAGGAATGGGTGTCTATAAATGGACTTTTCTTATAAATGAATGATTTTTTCATCATGTATCTCGAGATAGAAAATTAATTATAGTCTGTTTTAA
>NW_018403199.1:20268-20410 GCF_002168275.2 Theobroma umbraticum | reverse complement strand
CTTTTATTCATGTTTCTTAAGGTAGACATTCAATTATTGTCTGTTTTAACCAAATATTTTAAAAAATTCAACTTAAAATCTGTTATGAGATTATAAAACCGTTTAAAGCGAGTATTAAGCCTTTTGAAGGAATGAGTGACTA
>NW_018403199.1:20133-20258 GCF_002168275.2 Theobroma umbraticum | reverse complement strand
TTTCTTGCCAATGAATCTCTTTTTCTTAAGGTTTCTAAAGGTAAGCATTCAATTATAGTTTGTTTTACCCAAAAATGTAAAACAAATCAGCTTAAAATATGTTATGAGATTATAAAACTATTTAA
>NW_018403199.1:20027-20123 GCF_002168275.2 Theobroma umbraticum | reverse complement strand
AAGCCTTTTGAAGGAATGGGCGACTATAAATAGACTTTTCCTGCTAATGAATCTCTTTTTCTAATGTTTCTTGAGATAGATGTTCAATTATAGTTT
>NW_018403199.1:19379-19624 GCF_002168275.2 Theobroma umbraticum | reverse complement strand
TTAACTAAAAATTTAAAAAAATTCAACTTAAAATCTGTTATGAGATTATAAAATAGTTTAAAGCGATGATAAGCCTTTTGAGGGAATAGGTGACTATAAATAGACTTTTCTTGCCAATGAATCCCTTTTCTTAATATTTCTGAAGGTAGGCATTCAATTATAGTCTGTTTTAACCAAAAAAGTAAAAAAAATTGACTTAAAATCAGTTATGAGATTATAAAACTATTTAAAGTGAGTAATAAGTC
>NW_018403199.1:18089-19364 GCF_002168275.2 Theobroma umbraticum | reverse complement strand
TGACTATAAATAGACTTTTCTTGTCAATGAATACTTTTTTCTTCATGTTTCTCAAAGTACACATTCAATTATTATCTGTTTTAACTAAAAATATGCACCAATTTAACCTAAAATTAGTTACGAGATTATAAAATTATTTAAAGCGAGTAATAAGCCTTTTGAAAGAATGAGTGACTATAAATGGACTTTTCTTGCCAATTAATGCTTTTTTCTTCTTATTTCTTGAGGTACACATTCAATTGTAGTCTGTTTTAATGAAAAATGTGAAACAATTGAACTTTAAATCAATTTGGACATTATAAAACCATTTAAAGCGAGTAACAAGGCTTTTGAAGGAATGGTTGAGTATAAATGGACTTTTTTTGCCAATGAATCTCTTTTTCTTCACATTTCTCAAGGTAGACATTCAATTATAGTTTTTTTTAACTAAAAATATAAAAAAATTCAACTTGAAGTCAATTATGAGATTATGAAACCATTTAAAGCGAGTAATAAGCCTTTTTAAGGAATTGATGACTATAAATGGACTTTTCTTGCCAATGAATACCCTTTTATTTATGTTTCTTGAGGTAGACATTCAATTATTGTCTGTTTTAACCAAAAATGTAAAAAATTCAACTTAAAATCAGTTATGAGGTTATAAAACCATCTAAAGTGAGTAATAAGGCTTCCGAAGGAATAGGTGACTATAAATGGACTTTTTTTTTGCCAATGAAAGCTTTTTTCTTCACGTTTGTAACAGTGCACATTCAATTATTATCTGTTTTAATGAAAAATGTAGAGAAATTCAACTTAAAATAAGTTATGAGATTATAAAATAAATTAAAGCGAGTAATAAGTCTTTTAAAGGAATGGATGACTATAAATGGACTTTGTTTACCAATGAATGCTTGTTTCTTCACGTTTCTCAAGGTACACATTCAATTATTGTTTGTTGTAACCAGAAATGTAAAACAATTTAACTTAAAATCAGTTATGAGATTATAAAACTATTTAAAGCGAGTAATAAGCCTTTTGAAGGAATGGGTGACTATAAATGAACTTTTCTTGCCAATGAATGCTTTTTTCTACACGTTTCTTAAGACACATTCAATTGTAGTCTGTTTTAATAAAATATGTAAAACAATTAAACTTAAAATCAATTAGGAGATTATAAAAACATTTAAAGCGAGTAATAAGGCTTTTGATGGAATGGGTGACTGTAAATGGATTTTTCTTTCCAATGAATGCTTGTTTCTTTACATTTCTCTTGGTACACATTCAATTATTGGTTGT
>NW_018403199.1:17843-17989 GCF_002168275.2 Theobroma umbraticum | reverse complement strand
AAAGCGAGTAATAAGGCTTTTGAAGGAATAGGAGACTATAAATGGACTTTTCATACCAATGAATGGATTTTTCTAAACATTTCTCGAGGTAAGCATTCAATTATAGTCTGTTTTATTAAAAACTGTAAAACAATTCAACTTAAAAT
>NW_018403199.1:17732-17833 GCF_002168275.2 Theobroma umbraticum | reverse complement strand
AATTTAAAACCATTCAAAGCGAGTAATAAGCCTTTTGAAGCAATGGCTGACTATAAATAGACTTTTCTTGCCAATGAATCCATTTTTCTTCATGTTTCTTG
>NW_018403199.1:17127-17363 GCF_002168275.2 Theobroma umbraticum | reverse complement strand
GAGGTAGACATTCAATTATAATCTGTTTTAACTAATAATGTAAAAGAATTTGAACCTAAAATCATTTACGAGATTATAAAACTATTTAAAGCGAGTAATAACGCTTTTGATGGAATGGGAGACTATAAATGGACTTTTTTTGCCAAAGAATACTTTTTTCTTCATGTTTCTTGAGGTAGACATTCAATTATAGTTTTTTTTAACTAAAGTGTAAAAAAATTCAACTTAAAATCAAT
>NW_018403199.1:16681-16911 GCF_002168275.2 Theobroma umbraticum | reverse complement strand
AATTATGAGATTACAAAACCATTTAAAGTGAGCAATAAGGTTTTGAAAGAATGGATTACTATAAATAGACTTTTTTTTCAAATAAATGGGTTTTTCTACACGCTTCTCAAGATAGGCATTCAATTATAATTTGTTTTAAAAAAAATTTAAAAAGTCAGCTTAAAATCTATTTTGAGATTATAAAACCATTTAAAGTGAGCAATAAGGCTTTTGAAGAAATAAGTGACTAT
>NW_018403199.1:16487-16671 GCF_002168275.2 Theobroma umbraticum | reverse complement strand
TTTTTGTCAATGAATGCTTTTTTTTTCATGTTTCTCGAGGTACACATTCAATTGAAGTCCGTTTTAATAAAAAATGTAAAACAAATCAACTTACAATCAATTAGGAGATTATAAAACTATATTAAGCCAATAATAAGCCTTTTGAAGGAATAGGTGACTATAAATGGACTTTTCTTGCCAATGA
>NW_018403199.1:16125-16271 GCF_002168275.2 Theobroma umbraticum | reverse complement strand
TCTGAATAAATGTGTTTTTATACTTGTTTTCTAAGATAGGCATTTAATTATAGTCTGTGTTAATGGAAAATGTAAAAAGTTTAACTTAAAATCAATTATGAGATTTTGAAACCATTTAATGTGAGTAACAAGGCTTTTGAAGGAAT
>NW_018403199.1:15776-15929 GCF_002168275.2 Theobroma umbraticum | reverse complement strand
TTATGAGATTATAAAACTATTTAAAGCTAATAATAAGGCTTTTGAAGGAATGAGAGCCTAATTACTCATTTTAAATAGTTTTATAATCTCATAATTAATTTTAAATTGAATTTTTTAACATTTTTAGTTAAAACAGATAATACTTGAATGTAT
>NW_018403199.1:15251-15676 GCF_002168275.2 Theobroma umbraticum | reverse complement strand
TTTAAAGTGAGCAATAAGGTTTTGAAAGAATGGGTTACTATAAATAGACTTTTTTTTCAAATAAATGAGTTTTTCTACACACTTCTCGAGGTAGGCATTCAATTATAGTTTGTTTTAAAAAAAAATTTAAAAAGTCAGCTTAAAATTAATTTTGAGATTATAAAACCATTTAAAGTGAGTAATAAGGCTTTTGAAGAAATAGGTGACAATAAATGGACTTTTCTTGTCAATGAATGCTTTGTTCTTCATGTTTCTCGAGGTACACATTCAATTAAAGTCCGCTTTAATAAAAAATGTAAAACAAATCAACTTATTATTAATTAAGAGATTATAAAATTATATTAAGCCAATAATAAGCCTTTTGAAGGAAAGGGTGACTATAAATGGACTTTTCTTGCCAATGAATCTCTTTTTCTTCATGTTTC
>NW_018403199.1:14402-15008 GCF_002168275.2 Theobroma umbraticum | reverse complement strand
GAAGGAATGGGAGACTATAAATAGACTTTTCTTCTGAATAAATGTGTTTTTATAAGGCTTTTGAAGGAATGGGAGCCTAATTACTTGTTTTAAATAGTTTTATAATCTCATAATTAATTTTAAGTTGAATTTTCTTACATTTTTAGTTAAAGCAGACAATAATTGAATGTATACCTCGAGAAACGCGAAGAAAAAAGTATTCATTGGCAAAAAAAGTCTATTTATAGTCACCCATTCCTTCAAAAGGCTTATTACTCGCTTTAAACAGTTTTATAATCTCATAACTGATTTTAAGTTGAATTTTTTTACATTTTTTATTAAAACAGACAATAATTGAATGTGTACATTGAGAAACATGATGAAAAAACCATTCTTTGCCAAGAAAATTTATAGTCTGTTTTAATGAAAAATATAAAAAAAGTTAACGTAAAATCAATTATGAGATTATAAAACCATTTAAAACGAATAATAAGGTTTTGAAAAAATTGGTTATTACAAATGGACTTTTGTTGCCAATGAACACCTTTTTCTTCACTTTTCTCGAGGTAAACATTCAATTATACTATTTTTTGATCAAAAATATAAAAAAATTGAACTTGAAATCAA
>NW_018403199.1:14175-14286 GCF_002168275.2 Theobroma umbraticum | reverse complement strand
GGTGACTATATATGGACTTTGCCTACCAATGAATGCATTTTTCTTCATGTTTCTTATGGTTGATATTCAATTATTGTATGTTTTAACCAAAAATATTAAAAAAATTGAACT
>NW_018403199.1:13981-14165 GCF_002168275.2 Theobroma umbraticum | reverse complement strand
TATGAGATTATAAAACCATTTAAAGCAAGTAATAAAGCTTTTAAAGTAATGGGAGACTATAAATGAACTTTTCTTCTAAATAAATGTGTTTTTCTATACATTTTTTGAGGTAAAAATTTAATTATAATCCGTTTTAATGAAAAATATAAAAAATTCAACTTAAAATCAATTATGAGATTATAAA
>NW_018403199.1:13597-13740 GCF_002168275.2 Theobroma umbraticum | reverse complement strand
TTTGATGGAATGAGTGACTATAAATAGACTTTTGTTATCAATAAATAGCTTTTTCTACGAATTTCCCAAGGTAGGTACTTAATTATAGTCTGTTTTAATGAGAAATGTAAAAAATAACTTAAAATCAATTATGAGATTATAAA
>NW_018403199.1:13359-13497 GCF_002168275.2 Theobroma umbraticum | reverse complement strand
CATTCAATTGAAGTCCACTTTAATAAAAATTGTAAAACAAATTAACTTAAAATCCATTAAGAGATTATAAAACTATATTAAGCCAATAATAAGCCTTTTGAAGGAATGGGTGACTATAAATGGACTTTTCTTGCCAAT
>NW_018403199.1:12827-12960 GCF_002168275.2 Theobroma umbraticum | reverse complement strand
CTTTTTCTACACGTTTCTTGAGGTAGGCATTCACTTATAGTCTGTTTTAATGAAAAATATAAAAAAATTCAACTCAAATAGAATTATGAGATTATAAAACTATTTAAAGCTATTAATAAGGCTTTTGAAGGAA
>NW_018403199.1:12243-12472 GCF_002168275.2 Theobroma umbraticum | reverse complement strand
AAATATAAAAAAATTTAACGTAAATCAATTATAAGATTATAAAACCATTTAAAACGAGTAATAAGATTTTGATAGAATGGGTTACTACAAAAGGACTTTTGTTGCCAATAAACACCTTTGTCTTCACTTATTTTGAGGTAAACATTCAATTATACTATGTTTTGATCAAAAATAGAAAACAATTGAACTTGAAATCAATTTTGAGATTATAAAACCATTTAAAGCGAGT
>NW_018403199.1:10992-11758 GCF_002168275.2 Theobroma umbraticum | reverse complement strand
AATTATGAGATTATAAAACTATCTACGGCTACTAATAAGTCTTTTGATGGAATGGGTGAGTTTAAATAGACTTTTTTTTAACAATAAATAGCTTTTTCTATGGATTTCCCAAGGTAGGTACTTAATTGTAGTCTATTTTAATGAGAAATGTAAAAAATAACTTAAAATCAATTATGAGATTATAAAACCATTTAAAGCGAGTAATAAGGTTTTGAAAAAATGGGTTATTATAAATGGACTTTTCTTGCCAATGATTTCCTTTTTCTTTATTTTTCTTGAGATAAACATTCAATAATAATTTGTTTTAACCAAAAAAGTAAAAAAAATTGAACTTAAAATCAAGTTTGAGATTATAAAACCATTTAAATCGAGTACTAAGGCTTTTGAAGGAATAAGAAACTATAAATAGACTTTTTTTTTGTATAAATATATTTTTCTACACATTTTTCAAGACGGACATTTACTTATAGTCTTTTTTAATGAAAAATGAAAAAAATTCAACTTAAAATCAAATATGAGATTTCAAAACTATTTAAAGCGAGTAATAAGGCTTTTCAAGGAATGGGAGACAATAAATGGACTTTTCTTACCAATGAATGGATTTTTCTACACATTTCTCGAGGTAATCATTCAATTCTAGTCTGTTTTAATAAAAACTGTAAAACAATTCAACTTAAAATCAATTATGAGAATTTAAAACCATTCATAGTGAGTAATAAGCCTTTTGAAGCAATGGGTGACTATAAATAGACTTTTCTTGCCAATG
>NW_018403199.1:10618-10892 GCF_002168275.2 Theobroma umbraticum | reverse complement strand
TCTCCCATTCCTTCAAAAGCCTTAGTACTCACTTTAAATAGTTTTGAAATCTCATATTTGATTTTAAGTTAAATTTTTTCCATTTTTCATTAAAACAGACTATAAGTAAATGTTTGTCTTGAAAAATGTGTAGAAAAATATATTTATATAAAAAAAAGTCTATTTATAGTCTCTCATTCCTTCGAAAGCCTTATTATTCGATTTAAATGGTTTTATAATCTCGAACTTGATTTTAAGTTCAATTTTTTTTTTACTTTTTTAGTTAAAACAAATT
>NW_018403199.1:10455-10608 GCF_002168275.2 Theobroma umbraticum | reverse complement strand
GTTTATCTCAAGAAAAATGAAGAAAAAGGAAATCATTGGCAAGAAAAGTACATTTATCATAACCCATTCTTTCAAAACCTTATTACTCGCTTTAAATGCTTTTATAATCTCATAATTGATTTTAAGTTATTTTTTACATTTCTCATTAAAACA
>NW_018403199.1:10043-10159 GCF_002168275.2 Theobroma umbraticum | reverse complement strand
CCTCAAAAAATGTGTAGAAAAACACATTTATTTAGAAAAAGAGTTTATTTATAGTCTCCCAGTCCTTTAAAAGCTTTATTACTTGCTTTAAATGGTTTTATAATCTCATAATTGAT
>NW_018403199.1:8278-9381 GCF_002168275.2 Theobroma umbraticum | reverse complement strand
AGGAATGGGTGACTATAAATAGACTTTTTTTGCCAATAAATACCTTTTTCTTCACATTTCTCGAGGCACACATTCAATTATTATCTGTTTTAACTAAAAATGTAAAAAAATTCAACTTAAAATTAATTATGAGATTATAAAACTATTTAAAACGCATAATTAGGCTCCCATTCTTTCAAAAGCCTTATTAATAGCTTTAAATAGTTTTATAATCTCATAATTGTATTTAAGTTGAATTTTTTTATATTCTTCATTAAAACAGACTATAAGTGAATGCCTACCTCAAGAAACGTGTAGAAAAAGTCATTCATTGGTAAGAAAAGTCTATTTATATTCTGTCATTCCTTCAAAAGCCTTGTTACTCACTTTAAATGGTTTCAAAAACTCATAATTGATTTTAAGTTAAATTTTTTACATTTTTCTTTAACACATATTATAATTAATTGCCTATCTTAGAAAACAAGTATAAAAACACATTTATTCAGAAGAGAAGTCTATTTATAGTCTCTCATTCCTTCAAAAGCGTTATTACTCGCTTTAAATGATTTTATAATCTCATAATTGATTTTAAGTTGAATTTTTTTACCCTTTTGGTTAAAACAGACTATAATTGAATGTCTACCTAGAGAAACGTGAAGAAAAAGAGATTCATTGGCAAGAAAAGTCCATTTATAGTCACCCATTCCTTCAAAAGGCTTATTATTAGCTTAATATAGTTTTATAATCTCCTAATTGATTTTGAGTTGATTTGTTTTACATTTTTATTCAAACGAACTTCAATTGAATATGTACCTCGAGAAACATGAAGAAAAAAACATTCATTGACAAAAAAAGTCCATTTATAGTCACTTATTTCTTCAAAAGCCTTATTACTCATTTTAAATGGTTTTATAATCTCAAAATTGATTTTAAGCAGACTTTTTAAAATTTTTTTAAAATAAATTATAATTAAATGCCTACCTCGAGAAGAGTGTACAAAAACCCATTTATTTGAAGAAAAAGTCTATTTATAATAACTCATTCTTTCAAAAATCTTATTTCTCGCATTCAATGGTTTTGTAATCTCATAATTCATTTTAAGTTGATTGTTTTTACATTTTTCA
>NW_018403199.1:7834-8026 GCF_002168275.2 Theobroma umbraticum | reverse complement strand
TTAAGTTGAATTTTTTTACACTTTGGTTAAAAAAAACTATAATTGAACGTCTACGTTGAGAAACATGAAGAAAAAAGTATTCTGTGGGAAAAAAAAGTCCATTTATAATCTCTCATTCCATCAAAAGCCTTATTACTCGCTTTAAATAGTTTTATAATCTCGTAAATGATTTTAGATTCAAATTCTTTTACA
>NW_018403199.1:7739-7824 GCF_002168275.2 Theobroma umbraticum | reverse complement strand
AAATAGATTATAATTGAATGTCTACCTCGAAAAACATGAAGAAAAAGACATTCATTCACAAGAAAAGTCCATTATAGTCACCCAT
>NW_018403199.1:7486-7639 GCF_002168275.2 Theobroma umbraticum | reverse complement strand
CGATGAATGACTTTTTCTACATATTTCTCAAGGAAAGCATTCCATTATAGTCTGTTTTAATAAAAAATATAAAAAAAATTCAAGTTAAATACAATTATAAGATTATAAAACTATTTACGGCTACTAATAAGTCTTTTGATGGAATAGGTGACT
>NW_018403199.1:7265-7467 GCF_002168275.2 Theobroma umbraticum | reverse complement strand
TCAATAAATAGCTTCTTCTACACATTTCCCAAGGTAAGTACTTAATTATGGTCTGTTTTAATGAGAAATGTAAAAAATAACTTAAAATTAAATATCAGATTATAAAACGATTTAAAACGAATAATAAGGTTTTGAAAGAATGGGTTATTATAAATGGACTTTTCTTGCCAATGATTTCCTTTTTCTTCATTTTTCTTGAGAT
>NW_018403199.1:6615-6729 GCF_002168275.2 Theobroma umbraticum | reverse complement strand
AGTAATAAACCTTTTGAAGCAATAGGTGACTATAAGTAGACTTTTCTTACCAATGAATCGATTTTTCTTCATGTTTCTTGAGGTAGACATTCAATTATAGTCTGTTTTAACCAA
>NW_018403199.1:6072-6210 GCF_002168275.2 Theobroma umbraticum | reverse complement strand
AAGTGAGTGATAAGGCTTTTGAAAGAATAGGTGACTATAATGGACTTTTCTTGTGAATGAATCTCTTTTTCTTCATGTTTCTAAAGGTAGACATTCAATTATAATCTGTTTTAACTAATAATGTAAAAGAATTTGAAT
>NW_018403199.1:5873-5972 GCF_002168275.2 Theobroma umbraticum | reverse complement strand
ACCTATTCCTTCAAAAGGTTTATTACTCGCTTTAAATGATTTTATAATCTCATACCTGATTTTAAGTTAAAGTTTTTTATATTTTAGTTAAAACAGACA
>NW_018403199.1:5756-5863 GCF_002168275.2 Theobroma umbraticum | reverse complement strand
GTCTACCTTGAGAAACATGAAGAAAAGGGCTTTCATTGACAATAAAAGTCTATTTATAGTCACCCATTCCATCAAAAGCCTTATTAGTCACTTTAAATGGTTTTATA
>NW_018403199.1:5304-5403 GCF_002168275.2 Theobroma umbraticum | reverse complement strand
AATCTCATAACTGATTTTAAGTTGAATTGTTTTACATTTTTGGTTAAAACAGACAATATTTGAACGTGTACCTCAAGAAATATGAAGAAAAAAGCATTC
>NW_018403199.1:5182-5294 GCF_002168275.2 Theobroma umbraticum | reverse complement strand
AATTGTTTTACATTTTTTGTTCAAACAGATAATAATTAAATGTCTACCTTGAGAAACATGAAGAAGAGGGCTTTCATTGGCAAGAAAAGTCCATTTATAGTCACCCATTCCA
>NW_018403199.1:4867-4982 GCF_002168275.2 Theobroma umbraticum | reverse complement strand
GATTTTAAGCTGAATTGTTTTGCATTTTTCATTAAGATAGGCTATAATTAAATATCTACCTTAAGAAACATATAGAAAAAGCCATTCATTGGCACCAAAAGTCAATTTATAGTCA
>NW_018403199.1:4738-4848 GCF_002168275.2 Theobroma umbraticum | reverse complement strand
ATTGGCAAGAAAAATCCATTTATAGTCACCCATTCCTTCAAAAGGCTTATTACTGACTTTAAATGGTTTTATAATGTCCTACTTGATTTTAAGTTGAATTGTTTTATATT
>NW_018403199.1:2906-4502 GCF_002168275.2 Theobroma umbraticum | reverse complement strand
CAAAATTGATTTTAAGTTGAATCTTTAAATTTTTTGTTGAAACAAACTATAATTCAATGCTTGTCTCGAGAAGCGTGTAAAAAATCTATTTATTTGAAAGAAAGTCCATTTATACTAACCCATTCTTTCAAAACCTTATTGTTCGTTTTAAATAGTTTTGTGATCTAATAATTCATTTTAAGTTGACTGTTTTTACATTTTTCATTAAAACAGACTATAATTGAATGCCTACATTGGTAACCATCTGGAAAAAGCCATTCATTTATAAGAAAAGTCCATTTATTGTCACCCATTCCTTCAAAAGCCTCATTACTTGTTTTAAATGATTTTACAATCTCATAATTGATTTTAAGTTAAATTTTTTTACACTTTTGGTTAAAACAGACTATAATTGAATGTCTATCTCAAGAAACATGAAGAAAAAAGCATTCATTGGCAAGAAAAATCCATTTATAATCTCCCATTCTATCAAAAGCCTTATTACTCGCTTTAAATGGTTTTATAATCTCGTAATTGATTTTAGATTCAAATTCTTTTATATTAGTAGTTAAAACAGATTATAATTTAATGTCTACCACAAGAAATATTAAGAAAAAGACATTCATTGGAAAAAAATGTCCATTACAGTCATCTATTCCTTCAAAATCCTTAGTACTCACTTTAAATAGTTTTACAATCTCATAATTGATTTTAAGTTAATTTTTTTATGTTTTTCATTAAAATAGACTACAATTGAATGCTTGCCTCGGCAAATGTGCAGAAAAATCTATTCATTAGAAAGAAAAGTATATTTATAGTCTCTCATTCCTTCAAAAGCCTTATTACTGGCTTTAAATGTTTTATAATCTCATAACTAATTTGAAGTTGAAATTTTTTATATTTTTGGTTAAACCAAACTATAATCGAATGCTTACCTCTAGAAACGGGAAGAAAAAAGCATTCATTGGCAAGAAAAGTCCATTTATAGTCTCCCATTCCTACAAAAACTTTATTACTCGCTTTAAATGGTTTTATAATCTCATAATTGATTTTAAGTTAAATTTTTTTATAATTTTGATTAAAACAGACTATAATTGAATGTCTACCTTAAGAAACGTGAAGAAAAATGGATTCATTGACAAGAAAAGTCCATTTATAGTAACTCATTCCTTCAAAAGGCTTATTACTCGCTTTTAATGGTTTTATAATCTAATAATTGATTTTAGATTGAAGTTTTTACATTTTTCATTAAAATAGACTATAATTGAATGCTTGTCTCAAGAAATGTGATGAAACAAGCATTCATTGGTAAGAAAAGTCCATTTATAGTCTCCTATTTCTGTAAAAGCCTTATTACTCACTTTAAATAGTTTTATAATCTTGTAATTGATTTTAAATTGAATTCTCTTACATTTTAGTTAAAACAGACAATAATTAAATGTCTAGCTAGAGAAACATGAAGACACAAGTATTCATTGGCAAGAAAAGTCCTTTTGTAGTCACCCATTCAATCAAAAGTCTTATTAAAAGCTTTAAATGATTTTATAATCTCATAACTGACTTTAAGTTGAATTTTTTTATATTTTTCGTTAAAATAGACTATAATTAAATGTCTAC
>NW_018403199.1:2692-2806 GCF_002168275.2 Theobroma umbraticum | reverse complement strand
CATTTATAGTCACCCATTCCTTCAAAAGGCTTATTACTCGCTTTAAATGCTTTT
Source organism: Theobroma umbraticum (assembly GCF_002168275.2). Lineage (NCBI taxonomy): Eukaryota > Viridiplantae > Streptophyta > Magnoliopsida > Malvales > Malvaceae > Theobroma > Theobroma umbraticum. Next base: position 2,752 of record NW_018403199.1, on the reverse strand, counting down.
GTAATCTCATAACTGATTTTAAGTTGAATGTTTTTATATTTTTCATTAAAACAGACTATA
>NW_018403199.1:0-2130 GCF_002168275.2 Theobroma umbraticum | reverse complement strand
AATTGAATGTGTACCTTAAGAAATGTGAAGAAAAAACATTCATTGATAAGAAAAATCCATTTATAGTCACCCATTCCTTCAAAAAGCTTATTACTCATTTTAAATAGTTTGATAATCTCATAATTGATTTTAAGTTAATTTTTTTTATATTTTTCGTTAAAACAGACTATAGTTGAGTGCCTGCCTTAGGAAACATGTAGAAAAAGCTATTCATTGATAAGAAAAGTTCATTTACAATCACCTATTCCTTCAAAAGCCTTATTACTCACTTTAAATAGTTTTATAATCTTATAACTGATTTTCAGTTAAATTTGTTTCACATTTTTTTTAAAACAGATAATAATTGAATGTGTACCTTGAGAAATATGAAGAATAAAGTATTCATTAATAAGAAAAGTCCATTTATAGTCACACATTCCTTAAAAAGGCTTATTACTCTTTTTAAATTATTTATAATTTCATAACTGATTTTAACTTGAATTTTTTTATATTTTTAGTTAAAACAGACTATAATTTAATGTCTACCTAAGAAACATGAAGAAAAAGGAATTCATTGGTAAGAAAAGTCTATTTATAGTCACCCATTCCTTCAAAGGGCTTATTACTCACTTTAAATGGTTTTATAATCTTATACCTAATTTTAAGTTGAATTTTTTTATATTTATGGTTAAAAAAGATAATAGTTGAATGTCTACCTTAAGAAACGTAAAAAAAAGGGTTTTCATTGGTAAGAAAAGTCCATTTATAGTCACCTATTTCATCAAAAGCCTTATTACTTGCTTTAAATGATTTTATAATCTCAAAATTGATTCTAAGTTGACTTTTTTTATATTTTTTATTAAAACAGATTATAATTGAATGCCTGCCTCAAGAAACGTGTAAAAAAACTCATTTATTTGAATGAAAATTCTATTTATAGTCTCTCATTCCTTCAAAAGCCTTATTACTTGCTTTAAATAGTTTTATAATCTCATAATTGATTTTAAGTTGAATTCTTTTACACTCTTGGTTAAAACAGACTATAATTGAACATCTACCTCAAGAAACATGAAGAAAAAAGCATTCATTGGTAAGAAAAGTTCATTTATAGTCACCCATTGCTTCAAAAGGCTTATTACTTGCTTTAAATAGTTTTATAATCTTATAACTGATTTTAAGTTGAATTGTTTTACATTTTTGGTTAAAAAAGACAATATTTGAATGTGTACCTCAAGAAACATGAAGAAAAAAGAATTCATTAATAGGAAAAGTCCATTTATAGTCACTCATTCCTTCAAAAGGCTTATTACTTACTTTAAATGATTTTATAAGCTCATAACTGATTTTGGGATAAATTTTTTTTTTCATTTTGGTTAAAACAGACTATAATTGTATTTCTACCTAGAGAAATGTGAGGTAAAAAGATTCATTAGCTTCAAAAGTACATTTATAGTCACCCATTCTTTCAAAAGTCTTGTTACTCACTTTAAATGGTTTTATAATCTCATAACTAATTTTAAGTTAACTTTCTTTACATTTTTAGTTAAAACAGAGAATAATTGAGTGTCTACTTTGAGAAACATAAAAGAAAGGGTATTCATTAGCAAGAAAAGTCCATTTATAGTTACCCATTCCATCAAAAGCCTTATTACTCGCTTTAAATAGTTTAATAATCTCAAAATTGATTTTAAGTTGAACTTTTTTATATTTTTCTCTAAAAAAGACTATAATTGAATGTATGCCTCAAGAAATGTGTAGAAAAACTCATTTATTCGAAAAAAAGTCCATTTATAGTCTCTTATTTCTTCGAAAGCCTTATTACTCGCTTTAAATGGTTTTATAATCTCAAAATTGATTTTAAATAGAATTTTTTTACATTTTTTATTAAAACAGGCTATAATTGAATGTCTGCCTCGAAAAACATGTTTAAAAATCATTCATTGGCAAGAAAAGTCCATTCATAGTTACCCATTCCTTCAAAAGCCTTACTACTCACTTTAAATGGTTTTATAATCTCATAATTGATTTAAAGTTAAATTTTTTTACATTTTTTATTAAAACACACTATAATTAAATACCTACCTCAGAAAACATGTAGAAAAAGCCATTCATTGGAAAGAAAAGTCCATTTATAGTCTCTCATTCCTTCAA
>NW_018403198.1:1211-1333 GCF_002168275.2 Theobroma umbraticum | reverse complement strand
ATTTATAGACACCCATACCTTTAAAAGCTTTATTACTAGCTTTAAATAATTTTATAACCTCATAATTCATTTTAATTTGAATTTTTTATATTTTTTATTAAAATAGATTATAATTGAATGTT
>NW_018403198.1:965-1080 GCF_002168275.2 Theobroma umbraticum | reverse complement strand
ATTTATTACTCGCTTTAAATAATTTTATAACCTCATAATTAATTTTCATTTCAATTTTTTTATATTTTTCATTAATACAGATTATAATTGAATGTCTGCCTTGAGAAACGTGAAG
>NW_018403198.1:0-110 GCF_002168275.2 Theobroma umbraticum | reverse complement strand
ACTTGCTTTAAATGATTTTATAACCTCATATTTGATTTTGATTTGAATTTTTTTTGTATTTTTTATTAAAACATATTATAATTGAATGTTTGCCCTTCGAAACGTGAAGA
>NW_018403197.1:2084-2203 GCF_002168275.2 Theobroma umbraticum | reverse complement strand
TAAACATTCAATTATAATCTATTTAGCCAAAGAAGTAAAAAAATTTAACTTAAACTCAAATTTGTGATTATAAAACCATTTAAATTGAGCAATAAGACTTTTGAAGGAATGGGTGACTA
>NW_018403197.1:1675-1816 GCF_002168275.2 Theobroma umbraticum | reverse complement strand
TCTTTACGTTTCTTGATGTAGACATTCAATTATAATCTGTTTTTATCAAAAAAATAAAAATAATTGAACTTAAAATTAATTATGTGTTTATAAAACCATTTAAAGCGGGTAATAAGGCTTTTGAAAGAATGAGAGACTATA
>NW_018403197.1:1369-1525 GCF_002168275.2 Theobroma umbraticum | reverse complement strand
ATTTTGAGATAATAAAACTATTTAAAATGGATAATAAGGCTTTTGAAAGAATGGATGACTATAAATAAACTTTTCTTGCTAGTGAATGCCTTTCTGTTCACATTTCATGAGGTAGACATTCAATTATAAACTATATTAACAAAAAAGGTAAAAAAA
>NW_018403197.1:783-922 GCF_002168275.2 Theobroma umbraticum | reverse complement strand
AATATAAATGGACTTTTCTTCCAAATAAATGGGTTTTTCTATAGGTTTCTCAAGACAAGCATTCAATTAATATCTGTTTTAATGAGAAATGTAAAAAAAATTAACTTTAAATCAATTATGAGATTATAAAACCATTTAA
>NW_018403197.1:267-377 GCF_002168275.2 Theobroma umbraticum | reverse complement strand
AGAATATAAATGGACCTTTCTTGGTAATGAATGCTTTATTCCTCACGTTTCCTTAAGTAAAAATTCAATTATATTCTATTTTGGCTAAAAATATAAAACAATTCAACTTA
>NW_018403197.1:0-159 GCF_002168275.2 Theobroma umbraticum | reverse complement strand
TATGAGATTATAAAACCATTTAAAGTGAGTAATAAGGCTTTTGAAGGAATGAGACTCTGTAAATGGACTTTTCTTCCAAATAAATGGGTTTTTCTACATGTTTCTTGAGGCAGACATTCAATTATAGTATGTTTTAACAAAAAAATATAAAAAATTCAA
>NW_018403196.1:909-1050 GCF_002168275.2 Theobroma umbraticum | reverse complement strand
GTGACTATAAATGGACTTTTCTTGCCAATGAATATATTTTTCTTCATGTTTCTCAAGGCAATCATTCAATTATAGTCTGTTTTATCTAAAAATGTAAAAAAATTGAACTTAAAATCAATTATGAGATTATAAAATAATTTA
>NW_018403196.1:434-682 GCF_002168275.2 Theobroma umbraticum | reverse complement strand
CTTCATGTTTCTCTAAGCAGATATTTAATTATAGTCTGTTATGACAAAAAATGTAAAGAAATTCAACTTAAAATCAATTATAAGATTATAAAATAATTTAAAACGAGTAAAAAAGCTTTTGAAAGAATGGGTGACTATAAATTAACTTTTTTTCTCAAGAAATGACTTTTCCTACACGTTTCTCGAGGTAAACATTCAATTCTAGTATGTTTTAACCAAAAATGTAAAAAAATTCAACTTAAAATCAA
>NW_018403196.1:264-400 GCF_002168275.2 Theobroma umbraticum | reverse complement strand
ACATTCAATTATAACCTGTTTTAATGGAGAATGTAAAAAAATTCAAGTTAAAATAAATTATGAGTTTACAAAACAATTTAAAGCGAGTAATAAGGCCTTTGAAGGAATGGGTGACTATAAATGAACTTTTCTTACC
>NW_018403196.1:133-242 GCF_002168275.2 Theobroma umbraticum | reverse complement strand
TTTCTTGAGGCAACCATTCAATTATAGTTTGTTTTATCTAAAAATGTAAAAACATTTAACTTAAAATTAATTATGGGATTGTAAAATAATTTAAAGCGAATAATAAGGC
>NW_018403196.1:0-123 GCF_002168275.2 Theobroma umbraticum | reverse complement strand
ATGAGTGACTATAAAGAGACCTTTCTTATCAACGAATGTATTTTGCTTCACGTTTCTCTAAGAAGATATTTAATTATAATCTATTTTGACCAAAAATTTTAAAAAATTCAACTTAAAATCAAT
>NW_018403195.1:932-1090 GCF_002168275.2 Theobroma umbraticum | reverse complement strand
GAGCTTATAAAATTATTTAAGGCGAGTACTAAAGCTTTTGAAGGTTTGAGTGACTATAAATGCACTTTTCTTATCAATGGATGTCTTTTTCTTCACGCTTTAGGGGGAAAACATTCAATTATAATTTGTTTTAATAAAAAATATAATAAAATTCAAAT
>NW_018403195.1:749-922 GCF_002168275.2 Theobroma umbraticum | reverse complement strand
TATGAGCTTATAAAATCATTTAAAGCGAGTACTAAAGCTTTTAAAGGTATGGGTGACTATAAATGGACTTTTCTTATCAATGGGTATTTTTTTCTTCACGTTTTAGAGGGCAAACATTTAATTATAATTTGTTTTAATAAAAAATATAATAAAATTCAAATCAAAATCAATTA
>NW_018403195.1:388-653 GCF_002168275.2 Theobroma umbraticum | reverse complement strand
AGCGTCTATAAATAGACTTTTCTTTCCAATGGATATCTTTTTCTTCACGTTTCTTGAGACAGACATTCAACTATAATCTATTTTAATAAAATATATAAAAATAATTCAAATTAAAATCAATTATGAGGTTATAAAAATATTTAAAGTGAGTAATGAGGCTTTCCAAGGCATGGGTTACTATAAATGGACTTTTCTTGTCAACGGATATCTTTTTCTTTCCGTTTCTCAAGGCAGACATTCAATTATAATCAGTTTTAATAAAAAA
>NW_018403195.1:0-127 GCF_002168275.2 Theobroma umbraticum | reverse complement strand
CCAATGGATATCTTTTTCTTCATGTTTCTCAAGGCAAACATTCAATTATAATCTTTTTTAAGGAAAAATATATAAAAATTTAAATTAAAATTAATTATGAGGTTATAAAATCATTTAAAGCGAGTAA
>NW_018403194.1:7342-7451 GCF_002168275.2 Theobroma umbraticum | reverse complement strand
TTGAATTGTTTTACATTTTTGGTTAAAAAGGGCTATAATTGAATGTCTACCTTGGGGACCGTGAAGCAAAACCTTACCATTTCCAAAAAAAGTCCATTTATAGTCACTC
>NW_018403194.1:7219-7332 GCF_002168275.2 Theobroma umbraticum | reverse complement strand
AAGCCTTCTTACTTGCTTTAAATGGTTTAATAAACTAATAATTGATTTTAAGTTGAATTGTTTTACATATTTGGTTAAAACAGACTAGAATTGAATGTCTACCTTGAGAAACA
>NW_018403194.1:7082-7209 GCF_002168275.2 Theobroma umbraticum | reverse complement strand
AGTATTCATTGGCAAGAGAAGTCCATTTATAGTCACCCATTCCTTCAAAAAGCCTTATTACTTACTTTAAATTGTTTATAATGCCATAATTGATTTTATGTTGAAATATTTTACATTTTTGGTTAAA
>NW_018403194.1:6633-6772 GCF_002168275.2 Theobroma umbraticum | reverse complement strand
TATATTGCCATGATTGATTTTAAGTTGAAGTTTTTTACATTTTTAGTTAAAACAAACTGGAATTGAATGCCAATCTCAAGAAACACAAAGAAAGAGGCATTCATTGGCAAGAAAAGTCCATTTATAACCACCCATTCCT
>NW_018403194.1:6224-6389 GCF_002168275.2 Theobroma umbraticum | reverse complement strand
AAGTCTATTAATAGTCACCCATTCCTTCAAAAGCCTTATTACATACTTTAAATGATTTTATTATCTAATAATTGATTTTAAGTTTGAATTCTTTGTACACTTTTGGTTAAAACAAACTGAATTGAATGTCTCCTAAGAGAAACATGAAGAAAAAAGTATTCATTG
>NW_018403194.1:6125-6214 GCF_002168275.2 Theobroma umbraticum | reverse complement strand
TCCATTTATAGTCACCCATACCTTCAAAAGCCTCGTTACTCGCTTTAAATGGTTTTATAATGCCATAATTGATTTTAAGTTGAATTTTT
>NW_018403194.1:5283-5499 GCF_002168275.2 Theobroma umbraticum | reverse complement strand
TTTAAATGGTTTTGTAATCTCAAAATTGATTGAAATTTCAATCCTTTGTACATTTTTGGTTAAAAAAGATTATAACTGAATGTTAACCTTAAGAAACATGAAGGAAAAGGTATTCATTGGCTAGAGAACTCCATTAATAGTCACCCATTACTTCGAAAGCCATATTACACACTTTAAATGGTTTTATAATCTCATAATTGATTTTAAGTTCAAATT
>NW_018403194.1:4940-5055 GCF_002168275.2 Theobroma umbraticum | reverse complement strand
TTGTTACTCACTTTAAATGGTTTTATAATCTCAAAATTGAATTAAATTTGAATTTTTTGTACATTTTTTGTTAAAACAAACTGAATTGAATGTCTATCTTGGGAAACATGAAGAA
>NW_018403194.1:4786-4930 GCF_002168275.2 Theobroma umbraticum | reverse complement strand
ATTGGCAAGAAAAGTCAATTTATAGTCACCCATACCTTCAAAAGCCTAATTACTCGCTTTAAATGGTAGTCACCTATTGCTTGAAAATCTCTATTACTCACTTTAAATGGTTTTATAATCTCAAAATTGATTTAAATTTGAATT
>NW_018403194.1:4539-4686 GCF_002168275.2 Theobroma umbraticum | reverse complement strand
AAGCCTTTTTACTGACTTTAAAAGGTTTTATAATTTTAAAATTGATTTACATTTGAATTCTTTGTACATTTTTTATTAATGCAGATTATAATTAGATGTCAACCTCAGGAAACGTGAAGAAAAAGGTATACATTGGCAAGAAAAATC
>NW_018403194.1:2830-4529 GCF_002168275.2 Theobroma umbraticum | reverse complement strand
CACCCATCCCTTCAAAAGCCTCATTACTCGGTTTAAATAGTTTTATATTACCATAATTGATTTTAAGTTGAAGTTTTTTACATTTTTAGTTAAAACAGACTAGAATTAAATGTTAATCTTGAGAAACAAAGAAAGAGGCATTCATTGACAAGAAAAGTCCATTTATAGCCACCCGTACCTTCAAAAGCCTTAATACTCATTTTAAATGGTTTTATAATCTCAAAATTGATTGAAATTTGAATTCTTTGTCCATTTTTGGTTAAAAAAGATTATAATTAAATGTCAACCTCAAGAAACGTGAAGGAAAAGGCATTCATTGGCAAGAAAAGTCCATTAATAGTCACCAATTCCTTCAAAAGCCTTATTACACACTTTAAATGGTTTTATAATCACATAATTGATTTTAAGTTCAAATTTTTTTACATTTTTGGTTAAAACATATTATAATTGAATGTCTAGCTAGAGAAATGTTTAGAAAAAGGCATTCATTCACAATAAAAGTCTAATTATAGTCACCCATTCCTTTAAAAGCCTTATTACTCACTTTAAATGGTTTTATAATCACAAAATTGATTTAAATTTGATTTCTTTTTACATTTTTGGTTAAAACAAACTAAATTGAATGTAAACCTCAAGAAACGTGAAGAAAAAGGCATTCATTGACAAGAAAAGTCCAATTATAGCCACCCATTCCCTCAAAAGCCTTATTACTCACTTTAAATGGCTTTATAATCTCAAAATTCATTTAAATTTGAATTCTTTGTACATTTTTGGTTAAAAAAACTGAATTGAATGTCTACTTTGATAAACATAAAGAAAAAAAAATTCATTGGCAAGAAAAGTCCATTTATAGTGATCCATACCTTCAAAAAGCTTTATTACTCGCTTTACATGGTTTTATAATGCCATTATTAATTTAAAGTTAGAATTTTTACAGTTTTTATTAAAACAGACTAGAATTTATGTCTACCTTGAGAAACGTAACGAAAAAGGCATTCCTTGGCAAGAAACGTTCATTTATAGTCACGCATTCCTTCAAAAGCCTTTTTACTCACTTTAAACAGTTTTATAATCTCAAAATTGATTTAAATTTGAATTGTTTGTAAGTATTTAGTTAAAACATGTTATAATTGAATGTCATCCTCAGGAAGCATTAAAAAAAAGGCATATATTGGCAAGAAATATCCATTTATAGTCATCTATTCCTTCAAAAGCCTCATTACTCTTTTTAAATAATTTTATAATACCATAATTGATTTTAAGTTGAAGTTTTTTACATTATTGGTTAAAACAGACTATAATTGAATGTCAATCTAGAGAAATGTAAAGAAAAAGGCATTCATTGGCAAGAAAAGTCCATTTACAGTCACTCATTCCTTCAAAAGCCTTAATACTCACTTTAAATGGTTTTGTAATCTCAAAAGTGATTGAAATTAAAATTCTTTGTACATTTTTTATTAAAAAAGATTATAACTGAATGTTAACCTTAAGAAAGGTGAAGGAAAAGTCATTCATTGACAAGAAAAGTCCATTAATAGTCACCCATTGCTTCAAAAGCTTTATTACACACTTTAAATGGTTTTATAACCTCATAATTGATTTAAGTTCAAATTTTTTTACATTTTTGAATAAAACATATTATAATTGAATTTCTAACTTGAGAAACGTGAAAAAAAAGGCATTCATTGGCAAGAAAAGT
>NW_018403194.1:2439-2678 GCF_002168275.2 Theobroma umbraticum | reverse complement strand
TCTTGAGAAACATGAAGAAAAAAGTATTCATTGGCAAGAAAAGTCTATTTATAGACACCCATACCTTCGAAAGCCTCATTACTCGCTTTAAATGGTTTTGTAATGCCGTAATTGATTTTAAGTTGAATTTTCTTATATTTTTAGTTTAAACGGACTATAATTGGATGTCTACCTCAAGAAACGCAAAGAAAAAGGCATTCATTGGCAAGCAAAGCTCATTTATAGTCATCCATTCCTTC
>NW_018403194.1:2097-2429 GCF_002168275.2 Theobroma umbraticum | reverse complement strand
TTACTCACTTTAAATGGTTTTATAATATCCAAATTGATTTAGATTTAAATTCTTTGTACATTTTTGGTTAAAACAGATTATAATTGAATCTCAACCTTAGGAAACATAAAGAAAAAGACATACATTGATGAGAAAAATCCATTTATAGTGACACATTCCTTCAAAACCCTTATTACTCGCTTTAAATTATTTTTTAATGCCATAATTGATTTTAAGTTGAATTTTTTTGCATTTTTAGTTAAAATGGACTATTATTGAATGTCTACCACAAGAAATGTAATGAAAAAGGTATTCATTTGCAAGAAAAGACCATTTATAGTCACCTATACCTT
>NW_018403194.1:1947-2066 GCF_002168275.2 Theobroma umbraticum | reverse complement strand
TATAATGCCATAATTGATTTTCAGTTGAATTTTTTTATACTTTTGGTTAAAACATATTATAATTGAATGTACAGCTTGAGAAACGTGAAGAAAAATACATTCATTAGCAAGAAAAGTCA
>NW_018403194.1:1055-1144 GCF_002168275.2 Theobroma umbraticum | reverse complement strand
GCATTCATTGGCAAGAAAAGTCCATTTATAGTCAACCATTCCTTCAAAAGCCTTTTTACCCACTTTAAAAGGTTTTATAATTTCAAAAT
>NW_018403194.1:0-1045 GCF_002168275.2 Theobroma umbraticum | reverse complement strand
TTGAATTCTTTGTACATTTTTTATTAAAGAAGATTATAATTAGATGTCAACCTTAGGAAACATGAAGAAAAAGGTATACATTGACAGGAAAAATTCATTTATAGTCACCCATCCCTTCAAAAGCCTCATTACTCGCTCTAAATTGTTTTTTAATGCCATAATTGATTTTAAGTTGATTGTTTTTACATTTTTGGTTAAAACGGACTATTATTGAATGTCTACCCCAAGAAACGTAATGAAAAAGCTATTTATTTGCAAGAAAAGTCCATTTATAGTCACCCTTACCTTCAAAAGCCTTATTACTCGCTTTAAATGGTTTTATAATGCCATAATTGATTTTCAGTTGAATTTTTTATATTTTTAGTTAAAACATATTATAATTGAATGTCAACCTCAAGAAACGTGAAGAAAAAGGCATTCATTTGCAAGAAAAGTCCATTTATAGCCACTGATTCCTTCAAAAGCCTTATTATTCACTTTAAATGGTTTTATAATCTCACAATTCATTTAAATTTGAATTCTTGGTACATTTTTGGTTAAAAAAACTGAATTGAATGTCTACATTGAGAAACGTGAAGAAAAAAGCATTCATTGGCAAGAAAAGTCCTTTTATAGTCACCCATACCTTCAAAAAGCCTTATTACTCGCTTTATGTGGTTTTATAATGCCGTAATTGATTTTAAGTTGAATTTTCTTGTATTTTTAGTTTAAACGGACTATAATTGGATGTCTACTTCAAGAAACATAAAGAAAAAGGCATTCGTTGGCAAGAAAAGTCCATTTATAGTCATCCATTCCTTCAAAAGCCTTATTACTCACTTTAAATGGTTTTACAATCTCAAAATTGATTTAAATTTGAATTCTTTGTACATTTTGATTAAAACAGATTATAATTGAATGTCAACCTCAGGAAACGTGAAGAAAAAGACATACATTGGCAAAAAAACCCATTTATAGTGACACATTCCTTCAAAAGCCTCATTACTCGCTTTAAATTGCTTTTTAATGTCATAATTGGTTTTAAGTTAATTTTTTTTACATTTTT
>NW_018403193.1:22491-22647 GCF_002168275.2 Theobroma umbraticum | reverse complement strand
GCCAATGAATGCCTTTTTCTTCATGTTTCTTGAGGTGAACATTCAATTATAGTCAATTTTAACCAAAAATGTAATAAAATTTAACTTAAAACCATTTATTACGTTAAAAAACCATTTAAAGCGAGTAATAAGGCTTTTGCAGGATTGGGTGATTAT
>NW_018403193.1:22234-22481 GCF_002168275.2 Theobroma umbraticum | reverse complement strand
TTCTTGCCGATGAATGCTTTTTTCTTCATGTTTCTCCACGTAGATATTTAATTATAATTTATTTTAACCAAAAATGTGAAAACATTCAACTTAAAATCAATTATTAGTTTATAAAACTATTTAAAGTAAGTAATAGGGCTTTCGAAGCCTTAAGTGACTATAAATAGACTTTTCGTGTCACTGGTTGGTTTTTGTTTCATGTTTCCCAAGGTGGACATTCAATTATAGCCTTTTTTAACCAAAAATG
>NW_018403193.1:22144-22224 GCF_002168275.2 Theobroma umbraticum | reverse complement strand
TAACTTAAAATCAATTTTGAGATTATAAAACTATTCAAAGTAAGTAATAAGATTTTTAAAGGAATGGGTGACTATAAATG
>NW_018403193.1:21714-22134 GCF_002168275.2 Theobroma umbraticum | reverse complement strand
GCCAATGAATGCCTTTTTCTTTATGTTCATCGAGATAAACATTCAATTATAATCTGTTTTAACAAAAAAATGTAACAAAATTCAACTGAAAATCAGTTTTTAGTTTATAAAACCTTTTAAACCGGGTAATAAGGCTTTTGACAAAATGGAGACCCTAAATGGACTTTTCTTCCAAATAAATGACCTTTTCTACATATTTTCTGAGGTTGACATTCAATAATAGTCTATTTTAATTAAAAATGTAAAAAAATTTAACATAAAATTAATTATGAGATTATAAAACTATTTAAAGCGAATCATAAGGCTTTTGAAGAAATGGGTGACCATAAATGGACTTTTCTTGTCAATGAATGTCTTTTTCTTTATGTTTCTCATGGTAGAAATTCAATTATAATCTGTTTTAACTAAAAATATAAAAAA
>NW_018403193.1:21429-21590 GCF_002168275.2 Theobroma umbraticum | reverse complement strand
AGTAATAAGGCTTTTGAAGGAATGGGTAACTATAAATAGAGTTTTCTTACTAATGAATACATTTGTCTTTACGTCTCTCGAGGTAGACATTCAATTATAATCTGTTTTAACTAAAAAAGTAAAAAAAATTAAACATAAAATCAATTTTGAGATTATAAAAC
>NW_018403193.1:20741-21419 GCF_002168275.2 Theobroma umbraticum | reverse complement strand
GAGTAATAAGGCTTTTGAAGGAATGAGTGAACATAAATGAACTTTTCTTGCCAATGAATTCATTTTTCCTAATGTTTCTCAAGGTAGTTATTCAATTATAGTTTGTTTTAACTAAAAATTTAAAAGTAATTCAACTTAAAATCAATTCTGAGATTACAAAATCATTTAAAGCGAGTAAGGCTTTTGAAGGAATGGGTGACTATAAATGGATTATTCTTTCAAATGAATGGGTTTTTCTACACGTTTCTCAAGATAGGCATTCAATTATAGTTTATTTTAATAAAAAATCTAAACAATTTAACTTAAAATTAATTATGAGATTATAAAGCCAGTTAAAGCAAGTAACAAGGCTTTTCAAAGAATGGGTGACTATAAATGGACCTTTCTTGTCAATAAATGCCTTTTTCTTGATATTTCACAAGGTAGACATTCAATTATAATCTGTTTTAACCCAAAAATGTAAAAACATTCAACTTAAAATCAATTATGAGATTATAAAAATGTTTCAAGCGAGTAACAAGGCTTTTGAAGGAATGAGAGACAATAAATAGACTTTTCTTCCAAGTGAATCACTTTTTCTACAAGTTTCCCAAGGTCGACATTCAATGATAGTCTGTTTTAATAAAAAATATAAAAATATTTAATTTAAAATCAATTATGAGATTATAAAACCATTTA
>NW_018403193.1:20200-20582 GCF_002168275.2 Theobroma umbraticum | reverse complement strand
TATGAGATTACAAAACCATTTAAAGCAAGTAATAAGGCTTTTGAAGGAATGAGTAACTATAAACGGACTTTTTTTGCCCATGAATTCCTTTATCTTCACGTTTCCTAAGGCAGACATTCAATTCTAATCTGTTCTAATAAAAAATGTAAGAAAATTCAACCTCAAACCAATTATCAGATTATACAACCATTTAAAGTGAGTAATAAGGATTTGGAAGGAATGTGTGACTATAAATGGACTTTTCTTGCCAATGAATGCCTTTTTGTTCATGTTTCTAAAGGTTGACATTCAATTTAGTCTGTTTTAACCAAAAATGTAAAGAAATTTGACTTGAAATCAATTATGAGATTATAAAACCATTTGAAGCAAGTAATAAGGCTTT
>NW_018403193.1:19964-20134 GCF_002168275.2 Theobroma umbraticum | reverse complement strand
TGAATGCCTTTTTCTTCATGTTTCTTGATGTAGACATTCAATTATAATCTGTTTAAACTAAAATGTAAAAAAAATTGAACATAAAATCAATTTTAATATAATAAAACCATTTAAAGAGAGTAATAAGGTATTTGAAAAAATGGGCAAGTATAAATAGACTTTTCTTGCCA
>NW_018403193.1:19826-19954 GCF_002168275.2 Theobroma umbraticum | reverse complement strand
TTTTCTTCATGTTTCTCAAGGTAAACATTCACTTATAATCTGTTTTAACTAAAAATATAAAAAATTTAGGTTAAAAGCAATTATGAGGGTATAAAACCATTTAAAGTGTGTAATAAGGCTTTTGAATG
>NW_018403193.1:19588-19816 GCF_002168275.2 Theobroma umbraticum | reverse complement strand
TATAAATAGACCTTTCTTGCTAGTGAATGCCTTTTTCTTTACGTTTCACGAGGTAGACATTCAATTATAATATATTTTGATCAAAAATGTAAAAACAATTTAATTTAAAATCAATTATGAGATTATAAAACTATTTAGAGCGAGTAATAGGGCTTTTAAAAGAATGGGTGACTATAAATAGATTTTTCTTGCCAATGAAGGCTTTTTTCTTCATGTTTCTCAAGGTAG
>NW_018403193.1:19436-19578 GCF_002168275.2 Theobroma umbraticum | reverse complement strand
ATAGTCTATTTTAACCAAAAATATAAATAATTCAACTTAAAATCAATTTTGAGAATATAGAACCATTCAAAGTGTGGAATAAGGCTTTTGAAAGAATGAGAGACTATAAATGGACTATTCTTGCCAATGAATGCCTTTTTCT
>NW_018403193.1:19221-19426 GCF_002168275.2 Theobroma umbraticum | reverse complement strand
TAAGGTAGACATTCAATTATAATCTACTTTAACCAAAAATGTAAAACAAATTCAACATAAAATCAATTATGAGAATATAAAATCATTTAGGGTTAGTAATAAGGCTTTTGAATGAATGGGTGACTATAAATGGACATTTCTTATCAATGAATACTTTTTGCTTCACGTTTCTTGAGGTAGACATTCAATTATAGTCTATTTTAAT
>NW_018403193.1:18611-18795 GCF_002168275.2 Theobroma umbraticum | reverse complement strand
GGCTTTCGAAAGTCTGAGTGACTATAAATAGACTTTTCGTTCCAATAGATAGCTTTTGTTCCACATTTCAAAAGGCCAACAATCAATTATAGCCTTTTTTAATAAACAATGTAAAAAAGTTTAACTTAAAATCAATTTTGAGATTATACTCTGCTTTTGAAGGAATGAGTGACTATAAATAAAC
>NW_018403193.1:18507-18601 GCF_002168275.2 Theobroma umbraticum | reverse complement strand
AATGAATGCATTTTTCTTCATGTTTCTCGAGCTAGACATTCAATTATAGCCAATTTTAACAAAAAATATAAAAAAATTGAACTCAAAATCAATT
>NW_018403193.1:18270-18497 GCF_002168275.2 Theobroma umbraticum | reverse complement strand
AAAACCATTTAAAGTGAGTAATAAGGCTTTTGATAGAATGGGTATCTATAAATGGACTTTCCTTACTAATGAATGCCTTTTTCTTCATGTTTCTCAATGTAGACATTCAATTATAATCAGTTTTAATAAAAAATGTAAAAAATATTGAACTTAAAATCAATTTTGAGATTATAAAATCTTTGAAAATGAGTAAAAAGGCTTTTGAAGGAATAAGTGACTATAAATGG
>NW_018403193.1:17960-18136 GCF_002168275.2 Theobroma umbraticum | reverse complement strand
AAAAAAAATTAAACTTAAAATCAATTTTGAGATTATAAAACCATTTAAAGTAAGCAATAAGGCTTTTGAAGGAATAAGCGACTATAAATGGACTTTTCTTATCAATGAAAGCATTTTTCTTCATGTTTCTCAAGGCAGACATTCAATTATAAACTGTTCTAATAAAAAATGTAAAA
>NW_018403193.1:17801-17926 GCF_002168275.2 Theobroma umbraticum | reverse complement strand
TGAGTGACTATAAATAGACTTTTCTTACCAATGAATGCATTTTTCTTCATGTTTCTCGAGGTAAGCATTTAATTATAGACAATTTTAAGAAAAAATATTAAAAAATTGAACTCAAAATCAATTTT
>NW_018403193.1:17545-17791 GCF_002168275.2 Theobroma umbraticum | reverse complement strand
AACCATTTAAAGTGAGTAATAAGGCTTATGATGGATGGGTGGCTATAAATGGACTTTTCTTCCTAATGAATGCCTTTTTCTTCATGTTTCTCAATGCAGACATTCAATTATATTCGATTTTAATCAAAAATGTAAGAAAAATTAATCTTAAAATCAATTTTGAGATTATAAAATCATTGAAAATGAGTAAGAAGGCTTTTGAAGGAATAGGTGACTATAAATGAATTTTTCTTCACATTTCTCAAG
>NW_018403193.1:17249-17535 GCF_002168275.2 Theobroma umbraticum | reverse complement strand
AATTATAGTCTGTTTTAACAAAATTGACATTCAATAGACTTTTCTTACCAATGACTATAAATAGACTTTTCTTACCAATGAATGAATTTTTCTTCATGTTTCTTGAGGTAGACATTCAATTATAGTCAATTTTAACCAAAAATATAAAAACAATTGAACTTAAAATCTATTTTGAGATTATAAAACCATTTAAAGTGAGTAATAAAGCTTTTCATGGAATGGGTGACTATAAACGGACTTTTGTTTCCAATGAATGCCTTTTTCTTTATGTTTCTCAAGGTAGACA
>NW_018403193.1:16818-17147 GCF_002168275.2 Theobroma umbraticum | reverse complement strand
ATAAGGCTTTTGAAGGAATGGGTGACTATAAATGGACTTTTCTTACTGATGAATGCCTTTTTCCTCATCTTTCTTAAGGTGGACATTCAATTATAATCTTTTTTAATCAAAAATGTAAAAAAATTCAAATAAAAATAAATTCTGATATTATTAAACCATTTAAAGTAAGTAATAAGGTTTTGAAGGCTTGAGTGACTATAAATAGATTTTTCGTGCCAATGGTTAGCTTTTGCTTTATGTTCCCGAAGGAAAACATTCAATTATAGCCTTTTTAAACCAAATATGTAAAAAAATTTAACTTGAAATCAATTTTGAGATTATAAAACTAT
>NW_018403193.1:16669-16808 GCF_002168275.2 Theobroma umbraticum | reverse complement strand
TAATAAGGCTTTTGAAGGAATGAGTGCCTAAAAATAAACTTTTCTTGCCAATGAATACCTTTTTCTTCATGTTTTTCAAGGCAGACATTCAATTATAATCTTTTTGAAATAAAAATGTAAAAAAATTCAACCTAAAATC
>NW_018403193.1:16112-16659 GCF_002168275.2 Theobroma umbraticum | reverse complement strand
TTATAAAACCATTTAAAGTGAGTAATAAGGATTTTGAAAGAGTAGGTGACTATAAATGAACTTTTCTTGCTAATGAAAGCCTTTTCACTTCATGTTTTACAAGGTAGACATTCAATTATAAACTGTTCTATCTAACAATGTAAAAAAAATCAACTTAAAATAAATTATGAGATTCTAAAACCATTTAAAATGAGTAATGAGGCTTTTGAAGGAATAGATGACTATAAATGGTCTTTCTTGCAAATGAATGCCTTTTTCTTCACTTTTTTCAAGGAAGACATTCAATTATAATCTGTTTGAGCCAAAAATGAAAAAAAATTCAACTTAAAATCAAATTTGAGATTATAAAACCATTGAAAGCGAGTAATAAGGCTTTTAAAAGAATGGGTGACTATAAACGGACTTTTCTCATCAATGAATGTCTTTTTCTTCAAGTTTCTCGAGGTAAACATTCAATTATAAATTGTTTTAATTAAAAATATAAAAAAATTCCACTTAAAATTAATTTTGAGGTTATAAAACTATTTAAAGTGAGTAATAAGTCTTT
>NW_018403193.1:15922-16016 GCF_002168275.2 Theobroma umbraticum | reverse complement strand
AAAAAAATCAACATAAAATCAAATATGAGGTTATAAAATAATCAAAAGTGTGTAATAAGGCCTTTGATGAAATGGGTGACTATAAATAGACTTT
>NW_018403193.1:15778-15912 GCF_002168275.2 Theobroma umbraticum | reverse complement strand
GAATGTGTTTTCCTTCATGTTTCTCGAGGTAGACATTCAATTATAATTAATTTTAACCAAAAATATAAAAAAAATTAAATTCAAAATCAATTTTGAGATTATAAAAGCATTTAAAGTGAGTAATAAGGCTTTTG
>NW_018403193.1:15596-15763 GCF_002168275.2 Theobroma umbraticum | reverse complement strand
ATAAATGGACTTTTCTTGCCAATGAATACCTTTTTCTTCATGTTTCTTGATGTAGACATTTAATTATAATTGGTTTTAACCAAAAATATAAAAAAAATTGAACTTAAAATTAATTTTGAATTTATAAAACCATTAAAAGTGTGTAATAAGACTTTTGAAGGAATGGG
>NW_018403193.1:15170-15481 GCF_002168275.2 Theobroma umbraticum | reverse complement strand
AACCGTTTAAAGTGAGTAATAAAGCTTTTGAAGGAATGGGTGATGAAAAATAGACTTTTCTTGTCAATGAATGCTTTTCTCTTCATGTTTCTCGATGTAGACATTTAATTATAATCGGTTTTAACCAAGAATGTAAAAAAAATTGAACTTAAATGAATTTTGAGATTATAAAACCGTTGAAAGTGTGTAATAAGGCTTTTAAAAGAATGGGTGACTATAAATGGATTTTTCTTACTAATGAATGTCTTTTTCTACATGTTTCTCAAGGTAGACATTCAATTATAAATTTTTCTAAATAAAAATGTAAAAAA